>NW_028227271.1:93156672-93379172 GCF_978045245.1 Mus caroli
CCTTGATCACTAATTGAGAAAATGCCTTACAGTAGGATCTCATGGAGGCATTTCCTCAACTGAAGCTCCTTTTTCTGTGATAACTCCAGCTGTGTCAAGTTGACACAAAACTAGTCAGTACAACCACTAGTAACAACTTATAAACATTTGTCCTGATACACACAAATAAGTGGAGTCTTCACCCCTCATTAATGAAACTTCTATTTTCAACATGGGAATGGGTGGGTAGGGAAGTGGGGGAGGGTATGGGGAACTTTTGGGATAGCATTGGAAATGTAATTGAGGAAAATACGTAATAAAAATATTAAAAAAAGAAATTCACACCAAATCAAAATCCCGAATTGTGGAGCCTAATCTAGCCCAAATGGATAGATTCATCTACAAAATACTCCCATGTCTAAGACTCAGGGAGAATTGCAGAAGAGGGGGGCAGAAAGATTTTAAGATCCAGAAGATCAGAGAGTTTGCTGTGAGATCAAATTTCCTAGCAATATCAGAGGCTACATGCATAGAGCGTCACCAACATGATAGTCCAAACTGGAGATGAACAAAGATGACACCAATATTCTTCTCTTTTAAAAACTGAGAAACTTAGCAACCCAGTACCATGCAGCTGGAATATGGCGTCATCTCAGTGTTTCTGAAGCTTTGCCTGCAAGAGAATGAGTCTCTTGTGCTGGTGATGCAGACTTGGGAGATTAACTTAGACAAACAAGTGTCCCATGACCAGAACAACCTCATTTGCTCACTTGTCACGTTATGTTAATATCTAATGACTTAAGAGATTTACTAAAGCCTGGTTATATTGCCTGACATTGAGAACATAGGCTGTTGGAGCCCTGAAAACACCAGCTTCTAGAGTCTTACAGTTTCAGAGAGGAGATCCTGAAGCAACAGTAGAAGACAGAGAGGGCTGATGCTGGTAGTTTGTTTCTGGTCTATGTCTAGCAAGCCATTTAGGCAATGACCGTGAACCTCACATCACAGCAGGGCTTAATTATACCAGTTCTCTTCAATATTGTAAAACAATGAAGGCTTCTGTTCATCAGCCAATTGGAGCCCAGCCCTGAAGGACACACAATGCTTGTAATCAGGGGCAGCTTGGAGAGCCATCTCAATTTTCCTCTGTCTATTCAATAGCATACTTGGATAGTTAAAACGACAATTATCTTCCAGTTCTCCTGCAGGCAGCTGGGTCTAAGTTAATGAAACCATATTCTGCCCATGAAAGAACATTTCAATGTTACTGACAGTTTCCATAAGACTGGGTGCTCCCTGAAGACTGGGACATCTTAGTCACAGCATTCAGCACTTGTGAGAAGTGTCTTCTAACCAACAGTGTTTGAGGAATATGTGAGTGAATGAGTCCTACCCAACTGAAAAATTCAGCAGAACATTTGCAGACTCAAATGTTGGGTTGTTGTGTTATTATTAAATCTTTTGTACTCCTCATCACTCAAACTGAATAGGAAGAACAAAAATTATAACAAAACTCTGGAGTGCGGCCAGAAATATAGTGGTGGGGTGTTTGCCCAGCAAATAGAAAGACCTAAGTCCAATGATTAGCACTACAACAAACAAACAAGCAAAAATTTAGGTATAATAATTTTGATTAAAATAAAATCCCATAGATATTTATAAAAGGTTTTATAATATGACAATGGACATGGTAGTTTTAATGCAGATTTTAAGTTATTAAAATTTAAAGAGATGAATGTAAGTTCTCGAATTTTGAGGAGATGTGGGAATCTCACAGCTAGCTTTAGCTCTTTCTGCTTTCTGATCCCCTCTGCCACAGTGAATATGGGGAAGCAAGGCAGGGATCGACCCTACACAAAGAACTACAGGCAACTCTAGAATACTGAGAGCAGGAGCAAGAGTCTTCCCCAGGGAAAAGAAACCCAACTGGTTATCCTATACCGTGGTCAGTCCTGGGAACATACACATACAAATGACATTATACAGACTGAGAAGGTTGTATTTATGTATTTAGATACACACATGTATATGTGCATATACACACACATACACAACAACCATTTAAAAAATGGAGGTGAATTTGAAAGAGAGCAAGGGATGCGCTTTGGAGGATTTAGACAGAGGAAAGGGAAGAAAGAAACTATGACATTATTTTAACCTCAAAAATATTTTAAAATTCAGATGGTGCCTTAAACGTAAAATGTCCTGTAGGAAAGTGATGTATCTTTTGTGAATTCATACCAGGTCTTACATAATGGAGATAGGGTATTTATTGTGATGCCTAGATGACAAGAATCCTGGTATTGAATGATTCACTTTCAAAGCTTCTTGATATGTAAGTCATCAGGTAGGTGGTTGGCTCCTTAAATCAAATATTTATTTTTTGCAACTGTTCTATCTTATTGTGCCTTTATGAGTAAGCATGAAGCTAGTAATTAATTTTTGTTGCCTTGATAATTACTGATGACGGCAATTCATTGTTATTTACATCAATTGCCAGCTGTTAGTCATGATCTATTCAGTGTGAGATTTCAAGATGAAAAATATAATCTTTACATTTAGTTCAGTTTTTAGTTATTGAATATTTTATCATCCAGCAAAAGAACAGTTAAAGATAATCTCTCTATATATATATATTAAACATAACCCATAATAATAGGCATGATTGAACTAGACCAGATGGTTGCTTTAATTTCATAAAAACCACATCATGGGAGAGATTAGTGTCTACTTCTTAAAAATCATGGTTTAAATAGAAAGTCATAGAATGGGATGAAAAGATCATCTCAAATGTGGCTTCTTGATCTTCAGTAGAATGCCCTTCAGATTCCAACAGGCACCTGGATCATCTATGGGGTGTTTAAGGGCACAGTCTGGTTCAGTAGGTAAGGGGTGAGTTCTGTAATTCACTATCTATTGCCCGCGCTTTTGTCCCCCCTGGTAAGAACACGCTCAGGGCAACCGGAATCTTCTGTGGCACAAGCTTTATTGCTTACCCCTTCAGGAGCCAGTGGAGAAGAGAGCCAGAGAGAGAGAGAAATGGCGGAGCCCTATCCCTTTTATGGAGGACTGTCCTCCGCCTCGGACGTGTCGCTCCCTAATTGGCTGCAGCCCATCGGCCGGAGTTGTCGTCACGGGGAAGGCAGAGCACATGGCGTGGAAAGCTACCCCGGCACATGCGCAGCTTGCTTGTTTACTACTTATAACACGGGTGTCAGCGCCATCTTATAATGGCGAATGTGAGGGCGGCTCCTTACAACTATCTATAGCAAACTCCAAGGAGATACCAATTCAGCTTGTCTGGGTACCACACTCTGAATGGTAAGAGTTTGGCACCTCTGGAAATGAGCTCTCAGTGGTTTCCTTTCATATTTCCAGTGAGGACAACAGAAACTACCATCAGGTGCAAAAGGTCAGAAAGAATGGACAGGTGGCAATCATATTTACAGTATTTCTCTCCAGTGCATTGTGATCAGGATTCCTAACCCAGATTTCTTTCCTGGACTCCACACCTAAGCACTAAGCAAAGCACAGGCCACTTGTAAGTGATCTGCAAAGCCCTTCACAAACACAGTTTAGCTCAAGTTCACGACTTTCTCCTATTCCCAATCCCACCCCAACATAGTAATTTCATCATCTCTGCCACCTGGTTAAGAAATTCAGGAACAAACCTTTATCTCCTCTGCCCGCCCCCACCACAAAATCCAGACTCTTGCAAGTAGCACCTGGATCTCTTCTCTCTACCTGCACTTCTGTCTTGTTCATTCCCCTTTACATGAATAAACTGCAGTCTCCTAATTGGCTCATTCTCAATCCTCTACTGAGTAGCTAGAATCTCCCCTTCTTCCCTTCCCTTCCCTTCCCTTCCCTTCCCTTCCCTTCCCTTCCCTTCCCTTCCCTTCCCTTCCCTTCCCTTCCCTTCCCTTCCCTTCCCTTCCCTTCCCTTCCCTTCCCTTCCCTTCCCTTCCCTTCCCTTCCCTTCCCTTCCCTTCCCTTCCCTTCCCTTCCCTTCCCTTCCCTTCCCTTCCCTTCCCTTCCCTTCCCTTTCCCCATCCCCCTCTCCATCCCCTTCCTCTTTCTTTCTTTCTTTCTTTCTTTCTTTCTTTCTTTCTTTCTTTCTTTCTTTCTTTCTTTCTTTCTTTCTTTCTTTCTCTCTCTCTCTCTCCTTCCTTCCTCTTTTCTTTCTTTCATTCTTTCTTCAGTTTTTAAATGTTTGAGACTATAGTTAGAACTTTTTTCCTCTTCCTTTCTTACCTTTAACCCCCCCCCCCCCATACACCCCTGCTTACTCTCCTTCAAATTCATGCTTTTTTGTTAATATGCAGAAATATATACATAAATACATATATATTCCTAAATACCACTTGTTCAGTCTGTATAATGTTAATTGGATGTGTGTTTACAGGGCTGACCACTTCGTATTGAATAGCCATTTGGTGTGCTAAAGACTATGTCTAGCACTCTCACCATTTCTCAGTTGCCTGCAGTTCTTTGTGTATGGTTGAGGCTTCATGGACTTTTCCCATCGACTTTGGCAAACACGTAAGGCTCAGGGAACAGTGTAGAAGAGAGGGTAGAAAGACTGTAGGGAGTTTGCTGTGAGAGTGTGTCTTCTAGTAACGTCAGTAGCTACACCATGAAGTCTCCCCAACATGACTTGCTCAGCTTGAGCTGAACAAGGAAGATGACTTTGGACATGCCAGAAACACTATTCCCTGCACTTCCCTCCTCTGGAGACTTCAACAGCTTCTTTTTGCCTCAGGAGAAATAAGTGCAAACTTTTTCTCCTACCTGCACAATTCCAAGCTTCTGTCCTTCTTAGCTTCTTTAATTCCAAGATACCCTGATTCTTAGAAAGAATGCTTATACAGACTACCAGAAGAATACCTTTGTCTCTAGTATGAAGTCTTAAATGCTGGCAAATTCAATTCCTTTCAGGTACCCCAAGAGAGCTTCATGTACTGGGCCATCCTGGCTGTCACTGTTTCTCTTTATGTCCCTAATTGTCTTCTCTGAGATTATGTCCTTAATGAATCATATATATATATATATATATATATATATACACATATATGTATATATACATGAATATATATGAATCATTCATACATATATGTGTGTAGATATATATGTATGTATGTATATATGATATAAATGGTATATTTTTCACTTCAGAGATTGCTTCTGGGCAACCTGACCTAAGACAGTATATTTATATTTATAGATAATTCTATACTTAGATGGATTCCTGAGAAAGGCTAAAATACCTCTCAGACATCTAAAAAAGAAACCCAAAGTAATTCTAATCTGTGTGGGATGCCATCAGCACAAATATGCTCCGAGACAGGAGATCAGATGTACAAATACAGTAACTCATCAAATCAAAAAATAAATCAAAATTTATTAACTCCTATCACTTGGTCTCAAGGCTGCTGTCTAGCCTCTGTAGCATCAAGCTTTTCTGTTCTGCAAAGGAGCCGGGGAACTATTCTCAAGCTGAATCATGAGGAAGGATGGATACAACATTGTCTCCTTCACTGCAGCCCTGCTCCACCCGAGCAGCCCAGCGACCTACCAGCACTCTTCCTGCAGGCTTGCTGGTTGCATGTTTGGAATTCTGGGGGTTTGACTTGATGGTCACAGAGGCACTGGTCTTGATCTTCAGTTGTACTGTTTTCTGAGGGGATGCAATGGATGGTTCTCTTCTGAGAGCCACCACCACAGGAAGCGTTACACTGAAAGAGAAACACAGAAAGGCTCAAAGTTCTTCCCCAGGACTATCAAGGGAGCAACCCACAACAGTCAACTGAGAGACAGTCTAAATTCTCAAGAGCCCTTTGGAGCTGGGCTCACTGTGAGACCGAGTTGTAATAAAGTACTACACTGCTGTAATTGAAATCTGAGTCAGTCCAAGGCGTGAGTTTAGGAGGAGTTCTGCATTAGAGACTGTTGGAATGACTACAGCCTATATGCTAGTGAGTTCTCTGATGTGTGGAGTCAACTTCCTTGAGGTAATTCCTAAGAGTGTAAGAGATTATGGCTATTTTGTAAATTCACACACACACACACACACACTTCCTTTTTTGTTTTGTTTTTGAGACAAGGTCTTGGTATGCAGCTCTGTTGGCCTTCAATTTATGATCACCCTGCCTCCAGCTTCCTGGTACTGCGTTCCAGGTGCATGCCACCACACTATGGTTTATTTTAAGCTTTGTTACATAGACACTGCAGCAGCTTTAAGAACATTCTCAGGGTATACCAAGCCTCTATTTAACGTTTTCCTCTTAGCAAATGGAAACTGTATTTTTTTTAATTAGGTATTTTCCTCAATTACATTTCCAATGCTATCCAAAAAGTCCCCAATACACTCCCCCCCCCAGTCCCCCACCCACCCACCCCCACCCTGACATTCCCCTGTACTGGGGCATATAAAGTTGGCAAGTCCAATGGGCCTCTCTTTCCAGTGATGGCCCACTAGGCCATCTTTTGATACAAATGCAGCTAGAGTCAAGAGCTCTGGGGTACTGGTTAGTTCATAATAATGTTCCACCTATGGGGTTGCAGTTCCCTTTAGCTCCTTGGGTACTTTCTCTAGCTCCTCCATTGGGGGCCCTGTGATCCATCCAATAGCTGACTGTGAGCATCCACTTCTGTGTTTGCTAGGCCCTGGCATTGTCTCACAAGAGACAGCTATATCTGGGTCCTTTCAGCAAAATCTTGCTAGTGTATGTAATGGTGTCAGCGTTTGGAAGCTGATTATGGGATGGATCCCTGGATATGGCAGACTTTAGATGGTCCATCCTTTCTTCACAGCTCCAAACTTTATCTCTGTAACTCTTTCCATGGGTGTTTTGTTCCCAATTCCAAGAAGGGGCACAGTGTCCACACTTTGGTCTTCGTTCTTCTTGAGTTTCATGCGTTTAACAAATTGTATCTTATATCTTGGGTATCCTAAGTTTTTGGGCTAATATCCACTTATCAGTGAGTACATATTGTGTGAGTTCCTTTGTGAATATGTTACCTCACTCAGAATGATGCCCTCCAGATCCATCCATTTGCCTAGGAATTTCATAAATTCATTCCTTTTAATAGCTGAGTAGTACTCCATTATGTAAATGTACCACATTTTCTGTATCCATTTCTCTGTTGAGGGGCATCTGGGTTCTTTCCAGCTTCTGGCTATTATAAATAAGGCTGCTATGAACATAGTGGAGCATGTGTCCTTCTTACCGGTTGGAACATCTTCTGGATATATGCCCAGGAGAGGTATTGCTGGATCCTCTGGTAGTATTGTCCAATTTTCTGAGGAACCGCCAAACTGATTTCCAGAGTGGTTGTACCAGCTTGCAATCCCACCAACAATGAAGGAATGTTCCTCTTTCTCCACATCCTCGCCAGCATCTGCTGTCACCTGAATTTTTGATCTTAGCCATTCTGACTGGTGTGAGGTGGAATCTCAGGGTTGTTTTGAGTTGCACTTCCCGGATGATTAAGGATGTTGAACATTTTTTCAGGTGCTTCTCTGCCATTCGGTATTCCTCAGGTGAGAATTCTTTGTTCAGTTCTGAGCCCCATTTTTTAATGGGGTTATTTGATTTTCTGGAGTCCACCTTCTTGAGTTCTTTATATGTATTGGATATTAGTCCCTTATCTGATTTACGATAGGTAAAGATCCTTTCCCAATCTGTTGGTGGTCTTTTTGTCTTTTTGACGGTGTCTTTTGCCTTGCAGAAGCTTTGCAACTTTATGAGGTCCCATTTATCGATTCTCAATCTTACAGCACAAGCCTTTGCTGTTCTATTCAGGAATTTTTCCCCTGTACCCATATCTTCTAGGCTTTTCCCTACTTTCTCCTCTATAAGTTTCAGTGTCTCTGGTTTTATGTGGAGTTCCTTAATCCACTTAGATTTGATCTTAGTACAAGGAGATAGGAATGGATCAATTTGCATTCTTCTACATGATAACCGCCAGTTGTGCCAGCACCATTTGTTGAAAATGCTGTCTTTTTTCCACTGGATGGTTTTTGCTCCCTTGTCAAAGATCAAGTGACCATAGGTATGTGGGTTGATCTCAGGGTCTTCAATTCTGTTCCATTGGTCTACTTGTCTGTCGTTACACCAGTACCATGCAGTTTTTTTTTATCACAATTGCTCTGTAGTACAGCTATAGGTCAGGCATGGTGATTCCACCAGAGGTTCTTTTATACTTGAGAAGAGTTTTTGCTATCCTAGGTTTTTTGTTGTTCCAGATGAATTTGCAGATTGCCCTTTCTAATTCGTTGAAGAATTGAGTTGGAATTTTGATGGGGATTGCATTGATCTGTAGATTGCTTTTGGTAAGATAGCCATTTTTACAATGTTGATCCTGCCAATCCATGAGCATGGGAGGTCTTTCCATCTTCTGAGATCTTCTATAATTTCTTTCTTCAGGGACTTGAAGTTCTTGTCATACAGATCTTTCACTTCCTTAGTTAGAGTCACGCCAAGGTATTTTATATTGTTTGTGACTATTGAGAAGGGTGTTGTTTCCCTAATTTCCTTCTCTGCTTGTTTATCCTTTGTGTACAGAAAGGCCATTGACTTGCTTGAGTTAATTTTATATCCAGCTACTTCACCGAAGCTATTTATCAGGCCTAGGAGTTCTCTGGTGGAATTTTTAGGGTCACTTATGTATACTATCATATCATCTACAAAAAGCGATATTTTGACTTCTTCTTTTCCGATTTGTATCCCCTTGATCTCCTTTTGTTGTCTAATTGCTCTGGCTAGGACTTCAAGTACAATGTTGAATAGGTAGGGAGAGAGTGGGCAGCCTTGTCTAGTCCCTGATTTTAGTGGGATTTCTTCCAGCTTCTCACCATTTACTTTGATGTTGGCTACTGGTTTGCTGTATATTGCTTTTATCATGGTTAGGTATGGGCCTTGAATTCCTGATCTTTCCAAGACTTTTATCATGAATGGGTGTTGGATTTTGTCAAATGCTTTTTCAGCATCTAACAAGATGATCATGTGGTTTTTGTCTTTGAGTTTATTTATATAATGGATTACATTGATGGATTTTCGTATATTGAACCATCCTTGCATCCCTGGGATGAAACCTACTTGGTCAGGAAGGATGATTGTTTTGATGTGTTCTTGAATTCAGTTAGCGAGAACTTTATTGAGGATTTTTGCATCAACATTCATAAGGGAAATTGGTCTGAAGTTCTCTATCTTTGTTGGGTCTTTTTGTGGTTTAGGTATCAGAGTAATTGTGGCTTCATAGAATGAGTTGGGTAGAGTACCTTCTGATTCTATTTTGTGGAATAGTTTGTGAAGAATTGGGATTAGATCTTCTTTGAAGGTTTGATAGAACTCTGCACTAAACCCATCTGGTCCTGGGCTTTTTTGGTTGGGAGACTATTAATGACTGCTTCTATTTCTTTAGGGGATATGGGACTGTTTAGATCATTAACCTGATCTTGATTTAACTTTGGTACCTGGTATCTGTCTAGAAACTTGTCCATTTCATCCAGGTTCTCCAGTTTTGTTGAGTATAGCCTTTTGTAGAAGGATCTGATGGTGTTTTGGATTTCTTCAGGGTCTGTTGTTATGTCTCCCTTTTCATTTCTGATTTTGTTAATTAGAATACTTTCCCTATGCCCTCTAGTGAGTCTGGCTAAGGGTTTATCTATCTTGTTGATTTTCTCAAAGAACCAGCTCCTCGATTGGTTGATTCTTTGAATAGTTCTTCTTGTTTCCACTTGGTTGATTTCACCCCTGAGTTTGATTATTTCTTGCCGTCTACTCCTCTTGGGTGAATTTGCTTCCTTTCGTTCTAGAGCTTTTAGGTGTGTTGTCAAGCTGCTAATGTGTGCTCTCTCTAGTTTCCTTTTGGAGGCACTCAGAGCTATGAGTTTTCCTCTTAGAAATGCTTTCATTGCGTCCCATAAGTTTGGGTATGTTGTGGCTTCATTTTCATTAAACTCCAGAAAGTCCTTAATTTCTTTCTTTATTCCTTCCTTGACCAAGGTATCATTGAGAAGAGTGTTGTTTAGTTTCCACGTGTGTGTTGGCTTTCTATTATTTATTTTGTTATTGAAGATCAGTCTTAGTTCATGGTGATCTGATAGGATGCATGGGACAATTTCAATATTTTTGTATATGTTGAGGCTTGTTTTGTGACCAATTATGTGGTCAATTTTGGAGAAGGTGCCGTGAGGTGCTGAGGAGAAGGTATATCCTTTTGTTTTAGGATAAAATGTTTTGTAGATATCTGTCAGATCCATTTATTTCATAACCTCTGTTAGTTTCACTTTGTCCCTGTTTAGTTTCTGCTTCCATGATCTGTCCATTGGTGAAAGTGGTGTGTTGAAGTCTCCCACTATTATTGTGTGAGGTGCAATGTGTGCTTTGAGCTTTACTAAAGTATCTTTAATGAATGTGGCTGCCCTTGTATTTGGAGCATAGATATTCAGAATTGATAGTTTCTCTTGGAGGATTTTACCTTTGATGAGAATGAAGTGCCCTTCCTTGTCTTTTTTGATGACTTTGGGTTGGAAGTCAATCTTATCAGATATTATAATTGCTACTCCAGCTTGTTTCTTCCTACCATTTGCTTGGAAAATTTTTTTCCAGCCTTTCATTCTGAGGTAGTGTCTATCTTTTCTCTGAGATGAGTTTCCTGTAAGCAGCAAAATGTTGGGTCCTGTTTCTGTAGCCAGTCTGTTAGTCTATGTCTTTTTATTGGGGAGTTGAGTCCATTGATATTAAGAGATATTAGGGAGAAGTTATTGTTGCTTCCTTTTATTTTTGTTGTTAGAGTTGGTGTTCTGTTCTTGTGGCTGTCTTCTTTTAGGTTTGTTGAGGGATTACCTTCTTGCTTTTTCTAGGACGTGGTTTCTGTCCTTGTATTGGTTTTTTTCTGTTATTAGCCTTTGAAGGGTTGGATTCGTGGAAAGATAATGTGTGAATTTGGTTTTGTCGTGGAATACTTTGGTTTCTCCATCTATGGTAATTGAGAGTTTGGCTGGGTATAGTAGCCTGGGTTGGAATTTGTGTTCTCTTAGTTTCTGTATAACATCTGTCCAGGCCCTTCTGGCTTTCATAGTCTCTGGTGAAAAATCCGGTGTAATTCTGATAGGCTTGCCTTTATATGTTACTTGACCTTTTTCCCTTACTGCTTTTAGTATTCTATCTTTATTTAGTGCATTTGTTGTTCTGATTATTATGTGTCGGAAGGAATTTCTTTTCTGGTCCAGTCTATTTGGAGTTCTGTAAGCTTCTTGTATGTTCATGGGCATTTTTTTCTTTAGGTTTGGGAAGTTTTCTTCTATAATTTTGTTGAAGATATTTGCTGGTCCTTTGAGTTGAAAATCTTCATTCTCATCTACTCCTATTATCCGTAGATTTGGTCTTCTCATTTTGTCCTGGATGTTTTGAGTTAGGATCTTTTTGGATTTTGTATTTTCTTTGATTGTTGTGCCGATGTTCTCTATGGAGTCCTCTGCACCTGAGATTCTCTCTTCCATCTCTTGTATTCTGTTGCTGATGCTCGCATCTATTGTTCCAGATTTCTTTCCTAGGGTTTCTATCTCCAGCGTTGCCTCAATTTGGGTTTTCTTCATTGTCTCTACTTCCCTTTTTAGGTCTTGGATGGTTTTATTCAATTCCATCACCTGTTTGGTCTGGTTTTCCTGCAATTCTTTAAGGGATTTTTGTGCTTCCTCTTTAATGTCTTCTACCTGTTTAGCAGTGTTCTCCTGCAATTCTTTAAGGGATTTTTGTGCTTCCTCTTTAATGTCTTCTATCTGTTTAGCAGTGTTCTCCTGTATTTCTTTAAGTGTGTTATTCAAGTCCTTCTTGATGTCCTCTACCATCATCATGAGATATGCTTTTAGATCCGGGTCTAGCTTCTCCGGTGTGTTGGGGTGCCCTGGACTGGGCGAAGTGGGAGTGCTGGGTTATGATGATGGTGAGTGGTCTTGGTTTCTGTTAGTAAGATTATTACGTTTACCTTTTGCCATCTGGTAATCTCTGGGGTTAGTTGTTATCATTGTCACTGTTTAAAGATTGGAGCAGATGCTGTGTTCCACTCACCAGAAGTCTCAAGATCCTGTGGCAGGTGTCGTGGGTAGCTGGCGGGTGTCAGCTGACCCCGCTCCCCAGCCACCCCGGTGCTGGTCAGACAGGAAGAGGCCTGTGGCCCCACTCAGGCCGGCTTTCTGCTTCCCTAAGTAAAGCAGTCTCCGGAAACTGTATTTTAAAACAACTTATCACCACCTTCTATCTGTACCCCAACTCCTGGCAAACATCATTATATCTTTTGTATGTCCTTTGATCTCTTTAGGTATCTTACTAAGTAGAAGCAGACAGTGGCCCATTTGTGACTAACTTATTTCAGTTAGCATAGTTACTGCTAGCTCATCTATGCTGCAGTGTGTAGACTTCCTTTCTAAGGTGGAATAATGTTCCATTTATGGTTGTTCTACATTGCTTTTACATTCATTGAGGTACATTTATGCAGACTCCATGCTTTGGCTACTATGATGCACATACCCACTTATGTGTTTGATTTTATACCATGCTTTGTTAGTTCTTTTTTTGTTTGCTTGTTTTGTTTTATTGGCTTGTGTGAAAGGTGTGTATTTAGAATTAGCCAGCTGTTCTCAGTGTAGATAATCCCAATGTTGTTGGTAACATCTAGAACATGACAGTGAGGAGCCAGCTGAACATAGACCTTCTCTCCGTCATTCCTTATCAGGGTATTGGCTTTGGCCACAACAATGCCATAGAGTTTCCTTATAGCCTGTTTGATCTGCTGCTTGTTGGCTTTGCCATCTACAATGAACAAAAGCCTGTTGCTGTTTTCTGTCTTCTTGATGACTGTCTCAATGGTCAGGAGGAATTTGTTGACAGCATATCGGTGAAGCTTGATTCTTCTGGGCATGCTCTTTCTAGGGTATTTGGGCTGCTTCCAAAGCCACAGGGACTTGTGCCGTTGGGAGTTGAGTGATGTGCAGATCTTTTTGTAGCTGTGGATGCCTTCAGCACTACCTTCTTATCTCTCAACCCCTTCACTTTGTCTTTGGGAAGGGCAAGAGCTTCCTTCTTTGCTTTTGACGCCATTTTGGTGAAAGATTATTTGTTATTTCTCAGACTTAACTTCTTATATGAGCAAAAAATATCAGAGTAGAATCAAGTTCTCCACTCTTGGTGCTTCACAGCAATGAGCATGATGTTCAACAAATACCCACTGACAGACTAGCTCAAAAGGTCACTAAATGAGAAGAAAGTCATTAAGCTTAAAAGAATCCATTTACTATTTGAAATATGATTGGAGACCCAGAACACTAGAGAAGAGAATTTCCAGACAGGGATACTACAAATCAGCTCTGAACACCAAACCTTATTCTTCACATAGACCTCACAGATGGCAAATTCGACTTTTTCTTTATGACTACTCATCTATTTTATTTTACTGTATAAAAAGCATGAAGTTTAACAGTGAGCAGCATGTTTCCATGACTAAATCTGAATGTAACTTTATTAAGTCTTCCATAAGTATTGGCAAGAAACAATGAAATGCCTACTCATGTAAAACATTCCATATCAATAAGTCTGGAACAAAGGCCAGAAGGAAGAAAGATAGAGACTACAAAAACAAGACTCTGAGAGAACCCTTGACTAGCATTTGGAGGAATTTGGGATTTCTGGCTTACTGTTTATCATCCTAGACAATGTAATCCCAATTTCTTTTTCTTTATCTGGAAGAAGAGATTGTTGCATGAAGACTAAGTGTATTGGCTTGGTTTCCTGTTGCCATGGCAAATGCTGACCACAGCCACTTGGGAAGGGAAGGCTTTATTTGGCTTCCAGGCTACAGTCCATCATCTAGGGATGCTGAAGTAGGAACAGGGAGGCAGGAATTGAAGCAGGAGCCATGGAGGAATGATGCTTCCTGGGTTCCCCTCCAGCTTGCTCAGTTACATAACCGAGATCCACCTGCCCAGAGGTGTGGGCACTGTCCTCAGGGTACTGGGCCCTCTCACATTAATCATCAACCTATTTCCTAGAGAACTCAGGTCGGATAAATGACAACACTGGCAGACTTTGTCTATGGGATATGGAAGGTTTATCCCCCTCCATAATTAATGCTAGGATGATAATCTTTCTCTCACTTATAGTTTAATTATTTTGTTTACTTCACCATCAAACAGGCTGGCCATCTGGCAAACTGCTTTGTGGGCAGAAGAAAGGTCTAGACTCACAAAGTCAGACTAAGCCTAAAGCTTCAATATGCGACTATATTTAAGTCTAAGAAAAGAACTCAAGGGCTTGAGGGCCAAAATAACCTTTCTATAGGCCTTGGGCATCTGGAATATTTTTGTTATTTGATGTTTTCTCTTTTAAAAGTAGTTTTCCATCTCTTCTAAACTCCAGATAATGAACATGGACTCCCAGCAGCTAATGAGACAACTTTTGACAGACAGGTCTGGAGGTAGTATATGGTGAAGAGCAATGCAAATGAAGCACAAAGAAACATGTGACATATCAGCTACATGGAAACACATGACCTGACAGGCATGGAAACAGGTGACATACCAGGTACAAGTAGTGAACATCTACTACGTGTCCAAAGGAAAAAATGCATAGGGAAGCTAAGGTAGAGGGGCTGGAAAGATGGCTTAGCAGTTATGGGTGCTTCCCAGTTTTCCAGAGGACTCAAGTTTGGGTCCCAACACCCACATCAGGTGGCTTACAATCCAGCTCTAAGGATTCTGTCCTCCAAAGGCACTGCACTTAAGCCTGCACACCCATACAACATACATTCAGGTGCATCATATAAAAATAGGACACCATTGCTATAAAGGGAGAAATGAAAAAAAAAAATGGTTGGGAGAAATTTACTGCGGATCAGGGAAGGAGGGCAACCCAGAGGAAGAGGGAAGAGGGGGAGAAACAGCACTATGAATATTTGAAAATTCTATAGGGAATTATTTTATACTTATTTAAAATTACATATAATCAATCCATCAATTAATAAGCACATGCATATATATCTATATAATGTAATTGAAACAGTGCCACTTGGAGCAACAATGCTATCTTCAAAACCATAGACTGCCTAACAAAATTCTCAGTGCCAGGCATGGGAAATCTATCAGCTCAGGGGAGTGCAATATAGACTATTGCTGTTGCCCTGGTGCCTTCCGGAAAAGGAAAGGAAGATGCTCTTGCTGAAGACAGCATGCACTTTGGATACAGGATGTAGAGGAACTGATCTGGCAGCCTCCTACCTGAGGACTAGCTCCCATGGTATTGGAGGAGCAATGTAGGCTGACAAGGGAAGAAGGCAATCAATACTCCTATCTAAATGTAACGCCTGTGAACCACAACACTCACCAGCATTGCAAGATATACGCCCGTACCCCAGGTTAGCTTCCCTTCGCCCACCCATCTGTCCAGCTCTCCCTGAGCTCCAATGTCCTTCTGGTTTGCATCTCCACCTGAACTCATGGAAGACTGGCGTGCCTGCACCTGCTCCCTAAACTACCTCTCTCACAGGAAATCTGCCATAACTAGAAACACAGGTGAGACCCCCTGCCCCAGTATCCACACCAGCTGGGACCCCCACAGAGCCCAGCAGACATGGGATCTATTCCACTCTGCCTGAGCCCCACAGTCCTTCCAATCTGTACCTCCATCTGAACCTGTGGCAGAATGACATGCCTATCCCTGGACCCCAAAGCCAGCCTGTCTCCCAGGAAAGTTTCAAATTTTGAAAATGTGCTGTAAAATTTCTCTGTAGAAAACCAAGGTGGAACAAAGCACCTATAACCAACTCTTACCAGCTCCCAGTTCCCAGTGGCCCAGTGACAGCAAAGGTGTCTGTTGCAGGGCACAGTGGTTGCAGGCCTTTTTGTCCAGTCACAGAGGCCTCCAGGACAAGACACTCCTCTCTCCTGAACACCTCCTCCACAGGACCTAGAACACTGACACACAACACAGGCACTTGGTAAAACGTAGGTACACTCAATGATAGAGGCAAACTTTCTGCTCATTTCAGCTATATACTAGAGAACTTAATATTGGTATGAGAACCTGGAGCATCTTTGCAAGTTCCTGAAAGGAATGTTTTCCTAGTATATATGTGAGGTTATCTACATATCAAATGTAAAAGAACAGCCATATTATCAGTTTTTCTCTGTGGCACAAGTTTTCAATAACAAAAATGTAAAATTTAGGTTTTTAAGTTTGTGATTATGGGGCTGGAGAGATGGATCATCGATTAAGAGCATTGGCTGTCCTTCCAGAGGGCTCAGGATCGATTCCCAGCACCCATGTAGTGGCTCACACCGCCTATACCTCAAGTTTCAGGAGTTCTGATGCTCTCTTCTGGCTTCTTCAGGCACCAGGAACACCTATGCTATAATGCATACAGGCAAAACACTCATACACATAAATACATTTTTTAATTTAAAAATATATGATTATGTCACCCTTCAAGGAGACAGACACATTGCTTGCTTCATATTGAAATATGACAGTCTTCTTTCCAAACTATATAAGGTTTGAGAAAGGATGTTGTCTTTAGATAGTAAAATGATGGGTTTGCTGGGAATGTAATACACAGATTATAATATTCATAAGAGAAACTCAAGATAGCAAGGTGGATTCCTGTAGGGCTATGCTACCGAAATGTCAGCTTGTTGCTTATCGGAATGATTTCATATGACACGTAGTCTCATGCATATGATGTTTCTAAGAGGAAATTAACTTACTAATAAATGCTGAAAAGTAATGCAAAAACAGGAGAAACAATGAGAATACCTTGAAAGTGCCTAGTTACAACATGGTTACAACCATAACAAACTATCGTTATCTTATCAAGGTCAAGTTCGTCACATGAGATATCTATATCTCATGTATCACAGAAAGCAGGAATATTACATGCAATTAGCTATATATGCTTAATAAATGTCCTGACATGTTACCTTCAGAAAATTCCAGTTTTGAGACTCAATTTAGACCCTGCTTTCTTTTATTCAATCTGTTTCTAACCCCATGTGAGGAACAAAGTAGAATTCTACCCTGGGAGTCTGTGGCTCTGTATATGGGCAGATGGATTCAGGATCGCTTGACCAAGTAGAAGGAAAAGAGGGTAAAACAACTAGGATGGATTTGTGGATTCTCAGACCAGCAGTATCACCATCATCTCATCGTATATTCAGAGTTTCCCACTGGAGATCCCCTAATTGGACCCTCTGTGGACCATCCCATTCTTCTATATGTTGACAAGATGATTTTGAAATGTACTAACATCTGACTACCACTGATGGAGAGGTGTTGCCACAGCTAAAACACACGGACCCTTTAATTAGTGTGAGATATCTGACATTTCTCAAATGGGCCCAGAATACTCTCAGGGCAGCAAGCCATTAAATAGACAGGTTAATGACAACATCTAAGGGTGTTCAATATTTGAACAGCTCCAGGAGTTACAGTTCCCATCTCCATTGTGTCTTCAAAGAGATGTCTTCCAACTTTGTGGTTTTCTCAGAACAAAGACATTTAGAAGAGTTGGTTGTAGGAATCCTTTGGGGGAACAGATCAATATTAGGGCTCCCAAGCTACTGAGGAAATACAAAGATAATATCTTTTCCATAATAAGAAAGACCTGGCTGATCTTCATTGTGAGGACATTGAACCAGGGTCTCACTATACAGCCCACCAGGCCTGGAATTTACTATGTAGACCATCCTGGCCTCGAACTCACAGATATTTGTATTTCTCCTCCTCCTCCTCCTCCTCGTGGGCTGAGCCTAAATCGTGTGCCACCTGTGCCACCTCTACTGCTCTTTGACTGCTCATCTCTGATAGCCTGAAAATGCTATTTCTCTGAGTGGGATATCTCAACTCTTTGTCAAAATTTTCAAGGATTTAAAGGTTTTGCCTGAGCATGTCCAGTCTAGGCTTAGCATGTGAGAGGAACTTGGAGGCCTGGAGGGGATGGGAACAACAGGTACTCCACTCTAGAGTTTAGTAAGAAAGAGAAGAAGGGGAAATAGGGAAATCTAGGACAGTGTCCCACTCTCCTGACATCACCCCAGAAAACACCACAGAGTGATTCGGATACTTAGGAATGAACTAATGAGTTAGTGGCCCAGGGTTAAGTAGGGGACACTTTGTCCCAGGGGAGTCAGTTTTCTGTGCTAAGTCTCTGTCTTCAGGCTGTGAATCTAAAATTATATGGGGTGAGAAGGATCTGGCCATTATTGTCAGGCTGACTGACAATATTATACACTGATCATCAGAGTGGCCTATTTTGAATAATTTCACTGTATTCATATCTGTTCTCTTCCTGTGTGCCTTGCAGGTAGCCATGAAAGGGTGAACGACTCAGTCCTACCCCCTAGTTATCTCTCTGCTCATCTCTCACTGAGCCAAGTTCTACAAGGGAGTAGGCACCAAACTCAAAGTCTGCCTGACTGATACTTGAAAAGCACTTAGTCATTTGTTTTCTCATTGTGGAACCTCAGGTGTATTTCTTAACCATTGAGTTAAAATTTATCTATAAAATGGAACAAATAGGACCTACCGCCTATGTCCTTGTGAGAATTACAGTAAGCAATAAAATATCCCCCCCCCCACTCACAATGCATTATAGTTTTGGCTTCTCATCTTTGTTTGGTGTGTGGGTATACTTGGGAGTAGCCATTGATATGTTTATCTACTGGCAAATGACACTATCATATTTTCCCAGAGAAAAATAACCTTGTTTTCATGTTCTAGACACCCAAATTCAGCAGAGTTTTTTTAAATCTCTCTTTTATTTGTGCAGTCATCTGTGTATTTAACTGAGATATGAATCTAAAATGATATGGGGTGAGAAGTATCTGACCATTATTCTCAGCCTGACTGAAGAAGGCTTGGACAAGTGTGCAAGGCTCTTTATTATTATACATTGCCCATCAAAGTAGTCTCTTTTGAATCATCTCATGTGTTCATATCCCCAGCAGGGCCTCTGATTAAACAGTTTGTCCATTGTGAGACCACGTTCTGATAAAGCACTTCATTGTCATAGCTGACAACATACCATATCATTTTCCCAGCGGAATTCTCTCAGCTCCTGCAAGCTGGTTGTTTCCCCCATACAGTGTGGGGTCACCAAGTGGAACTGAATCTCTGGCATGATTCCAGTGTGGTCTTCTGTAACTCCTACACTCATGTGTTAATACAACAATTCATGGTCTGTCTATTCGACTCAGTCTCCGAGATGCTGCATGTCCCTTCTGGGTGCCATACCTGGCTCCAGGGCTCCACTTGCCATTCTTCACAAGGCTCCAGATTACAGCTCATACTCAGTGGAGGAGGAGCGCCAGCTAGGAATTGACAGTGAAACGGCCTCAGGCTCCGGTGGTGGTCCAGGCTGTCCATGCACTGAACCTCACGAATCTTGAAGCCTCCACTGCAATTTCGGGAGCACTGAATGGAGAACAAAAGCAGAGGTAACAGCTGGATCCTTGGCATTACAACCCCATACTCCATCACTGTGGGAGTGCAGGCTACTAGCATGGGGAGAGAGGTCAAACCTAGTCTGCATGTATCCTGTTTTCCTTCATATTTATGGAGAGGCAATCATATAAACAGACCTCCTAGTATGGGACTCTCGGTGTCAAACAAAACAACAACAACAACAATAACAACAACAACAACAACAACAAACAGTGAGGTCTGTCAGCAGTGGATGAGTATCCTGGTTTTGTCCCTGGCTGATTATGGATACATCATTTCCCAGGGGATACACTTTGAGCCTCAGAGGACATATTTATAAATTGGGATGCTTAACTGTTATCTCACAGGCTACCAGAAGACAAGAACCTGGGCCAGCCAGCACAGATTACAGCCTGACTCAGAGGGTGGCCAGTCCTGCTAAGTATCTGTACTCACTTCAAGCAAACTAGCATCCAAGGCCTTCTGGGATGAGACATTTTGGTCCCAAGGGAAGGCCCACTCTGACAAACCACCTGCACTTCTCACTCAGGGCTCCACTTCGAAACAGTTTTATGCATGACTCAGAACATGGGATAGGTTATAATGCCTCTTAGGAAGGGGTTATATTATAGAAGCAAACTGAGTAACTGTTCAACGGCTTGACTCACAGGAGTGAGCAAAGCTGTCATTACCTGCCTCCATCACTGAATGTTTGCCTCATGGGCACAAAGCCTCCAAACCAGGCCTATTTATAGCCCTCTTCTCTGGACTCCAACTTTGTGGAATAGTCCCTGCATCCTGCTCTGTGTCTGGAAATTGCAGGGTTCACCTGTCAGCTTTCCATGTCATTTGGACCAGCTTAGGCTACCTGCAGCCAGGACTTAGTCTCTCATCTGTCTCTCATTTGATTCGAGGGTGCTTTCCTGATCCCTTAGCACCTGCATTTGCTGCGTATTTGGACCTGAAATGAGAGGACAGATACCTGCACTCATCAGTAGACTCTCCCAGCTTAACAGTGTGCCCTTGTGGTCCTTACATTCTGTACTGGCTGGTTTTGTGTGTCAACTTGACACAAGCTGGAGTTATCACAAAGAAGGGAGCCTCAGGTGAGGAAATGCCCCCATGAGATCCAGCTGTGGGGCATTTTCTCAATTAGTGATCAAGTGGGGAGGGCCCATTGTGGGTGGTGCCATCCCTGGGCTGGTGGTCCTGGGTTCTATAAGAAAACAAGCTGAGCAAGCCAGGGGAAACAAGCCAGTAAAGAACATCCCTCCATGGCCTCTGCATCAGCTCCTGCTTTCTGACCTGCTTGAGTTCCAGTCCTGATTTCCTTTGGTGATGAGCAGCAGTATGGAAGTGTAAGCCGAATAAACCCTTTCCCCCCCCAACCTGCTTCTTGGTCATGATGTTTGTGCAGGAATAGAAACCCTGACTAAGACACATCCTAATGTCCCTTCCTCCGCTTTCTGAATTGTGCTACTACTCTTTCTTTTGTTCAAGTATCGGATTAAATGAGAACACTTTTAATAGACCTTACTTATCATAGTGCTTGATATGATAAGTATTTATAAATGTGTGTCTGCCGCTGTGGCACACATGTGGCAATCAGAGGATAGCTCTGTGGAGTTTATCCTCTACCTTTAACTTAAGTGGGTTCTGGGGCTAGAACTCAGGCCCTCAGGCTCATGAGGCAATCACCCCTTCCCACTGAGCTATCTTACTGCTTTGTAAAGCTGAGGTCTTCCTTAAACAAAACAAGCTCCTGTCTCCAGGGCATAGCACTTGAAATGCAAAAGATCTCATTTATTTTGTCCATGGTTTCTACCATTGATACTGCCATGGAAGATGTACCTAAGTGCCCATTCAGCACTGCACAAGTGCTCAGCAGGGCACCAGGCAAGCATGAGTGCTCAGAATGGATTTGTTGAATCAAGAAAATAAATTCTGAGAAACTAGTTGGACCCCCAAAGGGAAATCCAATGTCTGTCTGTTTTTCTTTCTTTCTTTCTTTCTTTCTTTCTTTCTTTCTTTCTTTCTTTCTTTCTTTCTTTCTTTCTTCCTTTCTTTCTTTTTCTTCCTCTCTCTCTCTCTCTCTCTCTCTCTCTCTCTCTCTCTTTCTCTCCCCTTCCTTTCTTTGAGATAGGATAGCTTGTCTGATATCATGAACGTCCTGCTTCAGCCTCCTGAGCACTAGGAGTCCAGATATGTGCCTCTATGGCCAGCAACAGTGTCCTTACCCGCTCCATTCTTCACAGTGATTTTGCTGAGGGTCTTGACTGGGAATGTACCATCAGGAAAGGACATATACTACTGGAGGGTGTCTGTATGCTCTCCTCTGACCCTCCTCCCTGATCAGGAAACATCATGCACTCCTGGCTTTCCCAGGAATCATCATTGTAGGGTTGCAACTGAGTAGAGAAAATTCCTCAAACTCTTTCAGTAGAATATTTCCAAAACCACCGCTCCAACCTTCTCCCACTGTCCAGAAACATGCACCAAGGTACCTGGTAAAACTATGGCCTGTGTCTTTGTTTTCTATTGCTATGAGTAAAATTCCCTGGGGAAAAAAAGCAATTTGAAAGAATTTATTTTAGCTCCGTTTGTGGGTAGCCCATCATGACAGCACTTACAATGGTAGGATTCTAAGGGGGCAGGTCACACCCTATCCTCAGTCAGGAAGCAGTGAGGAGTGCTTTGCTTCGTTAACTTCCTCAGTTTTCATACAGTCTAGGACCCAAGCCTAGGGAATGGTGCCACCCACAATAGAAAGTCCTTCCCAACTCAATTAAGCTAATTAAGATAACCTCCATGAGCATGCTAGCTGGCTAGACCATGCCAAGTTGTCAACACTGAACAACATCGTGTGTAACATGGGAAGACACAGGCTCACTTGTCAAAGAGGTTGACACATGCTCTAATGTTTTCACAACCCAAGTATGGTCAACACTAGCCAGACAGCTCCAACAAAAAGCAAATTAAAAAAAATCTTTATCTTCCTCCCATTTGCTAAACACATGTAGGAAAGTAAAAGTAGCTGCTGCTTTATAATTAGCTCTACTGGGAGAAGGGAATTTCACAAGAATCAAGTCTAACATGGGATTTCATTTTCTCATGTTCTATTTGTTGCTACAAGCCACTATTCCCAAATACAATATTCAAGTTAGCATTATTCTATTGTTGAAAGTTTATACACATTCAATAGAAAGTGAAATTTACTAACATGCTTCGGGCAGTCACAAGGGAGGGTGCTCTCTAAATCTGTCCTTATGTTTCATTTTCAAAGGGATCTTAGTTTCCATTAGCAAGGCAGAAGGCATATTGAAGTCACTTCACTCCTAGTGCCATTTTGCTTTTGTGTGCAGAACACCAATTGATGCATTCATTTTCTTCTTGCTCCACTTGTATTTCCTAATATGGAGCCTGAGGACCAGGCTGAGGACAGGAGTTAGGACAAGGGAGCAGAAAAACTAGCTAATGCTTTGTCAAAATCAAGTAAGTGGTAGTTTTCCAGTTACAGTGTCAGTTGTTTTAACTGAAGTGTTTTCGCAAACCAAATCAAGGTACAATGGAAATAAATTCCATTCTCTCAAGGATTTTTGTTGTTGTTGTTGTTGTTTTCTTGATGATGGATAAGTGTTTTTATCTATTTGCAAGTTTTTTATATTAAGTTTGCAAAATTAAAGAAAGTAAAAATGCCGTTATTACTGAATTCTCTGACGGTAATAAAATGGAACGCCTACCCCTTCTTCTTGGAGATGTTTTTGATATGCGTCATCTTTTTCACACTAGATTCACACAGAGTCCTCAGAAACATATAATAAGGAAGTTAAAGAACACATGGTCAGGAGGTCATCATGAGGTCTTCAGTTACAACCCTGGCACCAAGTGGCTGCATGAGTGTGGATAAATGACTGATATCAAAATAAGGGTTAGCTAGGTGATTAAATAGCCCCAACATTCCCAAGTGTCAGAAGGACATAGATCACTGCAATCGTATTGTGTTGTGATTTGAGAATATCCAAAGCTTCAGGACAAATATTAAACTAGGATATAGAATTTAAAAGAAAGCCTTACTTTTTACCCTTTTCTTTATGCTAAACACCTTCACAAGACCTTTAAAATCTAGTAGTGATCCAAGAATATGTGAAAGCCACAAATGAGGCTCATTTGAGTTAAACAAAAAGACACAAAACTAGATTGGTACATAAGGGGATATGTATCTGGGAGGAGTCTGGGCATGAATAAGAGCAAAATACAAATGTATGAATTTCTCAAACAACTAATATAACTATTTGTAGTGACGTTTTTGAAAACTATGGAATTCTAGTTTCTTTAAAAAATATAGAAATATTATAACAATGTGCTTTCATTTTAATCCTAGGTTTGGAGATGTGGGGCTGCTTCAGACAGTCTGCAGCGTCTGACTATGATTTGCCTAGTGCTCTAGCAGAGGTGTGATTTTTGCCAGCTGCAGATAGTTTTTATGATTGTGTGATGTTCAGAATTCTGGGAACTTCTAATAGCATATGTCAACACTAGGGCACCGAGAGACAGGTGTTGGTGTTTTTAGTAATTCAGGGGATGTTGGATGTTGTTTGTTAGTAGTCCTGCTCAATGAAGAAATAAGAAGAGAACTCTAGGAGATCTCTCTGTGTGTCTGTCTGTCTGTCTGTCTCTGCTCTGTCTCTGTCTCTGTCTCTGTCTCTGTCTCTGTCTCTCCCTCCCTCCCTCCTCCCTCTCCTTCTCCATCTTCCTCTCCCTCTCTCTACTCTATCCTTTCTTTCCTATCTAGTGATGGAGGGGGGTGAAACTGGGGGGATAAAGGGCAGGAAAAAGAAGAACCCACAAAGTAACAAAGACCAGCTACAACTATTTCCAAAATTCTAATTGTCCCTCTTTCCCTTTACGTTCCTTCTTCCTAGTTATTGAACAGTTGCCATGTTTCAAGCTCTGCATCTCTAATGCAAGTGCTTTGTAATGATATGCTGAGGGGATTTGCAGAAATAAATGCTAGTTTGTATTCCATAAGTTACTCAAGACCTTATGATGTTACAAAGAGGGTCAGTTAGCATCACATCATAAACTGAAGAAAGGCCTTAATAAAGGGGAGTTAGACCAAATCCTTTAAGTAGACACCGAAGGCCAAACAAGCAGAGGACAGAAAGTTGAGAGAATGGTATGTAGAGAGACTCAACACTTTGATACAACATGGCTTGTCTGCAATCAACACATTGGGCAGAATTCAAGAAGAGGGGAAAGGGGATCAAGGAACGGTAGGCAGAGGCCACCATGGAGGGCCTCGTCTTGGGTAAAATTTTCTGTGGCCCCAATTGTATGAGACAACTAGGTTTATATCCTGTTGCTTCAATTTAATTGCCATTCCTGTAACTATTTTTTCCATAGGGATCTCTGAATTTAAGATGCTTGGTGTTATAACAAAAGAGTGTGATGCTTTAAAAACAGATTAAATTATTAATATACTCAGGGTCAAATAAATAAAGAGATTCCCAGTGTATCATCTTGCAGAATTGCAGTTTTGCTTCCTGGGGAATGGAGATACCTATCTCATATACAATTCTATGTGCTAGCTTTTTCACATTAAATTTTAATATGTCTCCATGAGTGTGCTTTGGATGGCAGTAGGAATCTATGTACATTTAGTAAAAATCAGTGCTATTTCTCATTTTACCCATTTGTAAAAACTTCAGTTTTGTAAAATATAGCAAAGCCATAGAAAATATACACACTCAAAAGACATACAAACTTGGACTAGATTAAGACAGAGTAGTTAACAAATATATGAGAACTGATGGTTTAAGGACAGGCTGAAGTCTCCTCTTATTTTCAGCAAAGCTACAGATAATAAAATCGACTGTTGCTAAAAGAAAATTGTAGTGTTGCATATGTGGGAAGACAGATTGCTGCACGGGAAAACGTATTTCTGACTCATTTCAGGAAGAAATACAATTTGCTTGACTTAATTCTAAAAAGGACAGTGTTCAATCCAAGAAACATAGCAGGGAGACTGTCAAATCAGGAGTTTGCAGAATTGAGGTGACACATAGATCATTCTTTCAGGAAGTGTGTGGAGCTGAAAATCGTGAGTAGTTTGGGTGTCAGACCTACTGGAGGGATTTTCAAGAGCATTGTTGTTGTTTCTTTCATTTCTCCCACCATAAAAATAACTTCCCCTCCCCTAGGAATTCATTCTAAAATTGGTGTGTGCCACCCCCACTGATTTACATATTTATTATGCACTGTTTCCTTCCTCCTAAAATGCTATAGTTGAAGCGATGACCTGTCCCATGAGCTGTTGTCCATCAGTTGATAATTTTTTGTAACTGACACTGTGTAGAATAAACATCATAAGCAACCACTTTAAATCGCATTTTCCTCAACAGAGATTGTACATTCCGTTACTATGTTAACAATGACGTTGGTGTTTTTGAAAGCTTCGGCACCAGGCACCTTATAGTATTGGTGACTACTGGCTTCTGCAGGTAGTTTAAGTCACCTACTACTCATGAACAGCTGGGCACTTTGGTTAACACTAGGAACAAGCAACTTCTTTAGTCAGTACTCCGCTGACAGGGCTCACCTGTCCATCAACCTCTTGTTCCAAGTCCAGGGGATTCAAAGTTTAGCAAATACCCACCAGCCACTCTGACCGTCACTGTTGGCCAGAACCCCGCCCCCCCCCCCCGCCACCCCCCCCCCAGGCCATTTATGGATGTTTTGCATGCTGCTATATTTTAAATCTAGAGTGTTTTCAAAAGGCCCACATGTGAACGTCTTGTTCTCCAGCATGATGCTGATCGGAGGTGGTAGAAGTTTTAAGGAGTGGGGTGGAGTGGGTGGTCTCAGTGGGTGGTTGTTGGGCACAGGCCCTTGAAAGGGATTCTCCCTTGTCGTTTCTGTATTGCGCCTCCCCACCAGGAGGTGGCAGCATTGCTTCACTAGGTACCTCCTACCATAGGTGCCACAGCAAAGAGATCATCGATCGAATCCTCTAAATATGTCTTTTCTTTTTGTAAGTTGATTATCTCAGGTGTTTGTTGTAGAAAAAAACGGCTAATAAATATATATTTTGATCTTACACAGCCTCATAGGTTAAGTAGAAGCAGAATTACTAGTTTATTTCTGACATGAGTATGTTAGTCCTCCTAATCAGTTGGATGAATACACACTAATTAGAGACAGGGCAGGACTACCCATTCAGATGTGCCTGATTCTCAGGCACTACTGCCTCTAGGATGGCTTTGTTTGTTTTCTGAGACAGAGTCTTGCCATACAGTCCTGGCCATCTTTGAATTCACTGTGAGGTTCAGGCTGGACTTAAATTGTCCTGGTGCAGCCTGAGGGGTACAGCCATGCACTGACCTACCAGCTTGCCTCTAGGACTCGTTCCTCCTAAGACAAAAGGATAGACCATCCAGAGACTACCCCAACCTGGGGATCCATCCCATAATCAACCACCAAACACAGACACTATTGCATATGCCAGCAAGATTTTGCTGAAAGGACCCTGATATAGCTGTCTCATATGAGGCTATGCCTGTGCCTGGCAAATACAGAAGTGGATGCTCACAGCCATCTATTAGATGGAACACAGGGCCCCCAATGGAGAAACTAGAGAAAGCACCCAAGGAGCTGAAGGGGTCTGCAACCCTATAGGTGGAACAACAATATGAACTAACCAGTACACCCAGAGCTCATGTCTCCAGCTGCATATGTAGTAGAAGATGGGAAGAGAGGCTCCTTGGTCTTGCAAACTTTATATGCCCCAGTACAGGGAAACACCAGGGCCAAGAAGTGGGAGTGGGTGGGTAGGGGAGTAGGCTGGGGGGAGGGTATAGGGAACTTTCGGGATAGCATTTGAAATATATATGTAAATAAAGAAAATATCTAATAAAAATTGAAAAAAGAAAGAAAGAAAAAGAAACATGCTGGGGTCAAGTTAAGATGAGAACCTTTGCTTTGTTTTGGCCAGATGAATGCAGAGAGGAAGAGCCTTTTTTTTTTTTTTTTTCTGTCTCTTGCTACCAGGAAGGTTGAAATCTAAATGGGCAACCTCATTTCCTGTCAAACATGAAAACTGCACATAAGAGCGTCTTAACTCAGGCTTAACCCTTAATCTAAGGGCACACTTAGAGCCACAAGTCAGCCAAGACTCGTCAAAATAACTGTGGTGGTGGGGAAATCCCTGGAGAGTAACTGGGCTCCTCAGGTCTGATGCCGGTGGGCTCAGAGAAGTCTGTGATTCGGCCTGGACTGGAAGGAATTGAAGTCTTTGAATTTGGATAGAGATTTGTAGACTAATCAGAGGTAAAGTGGAAATTTTAGTTTTGAGAAACTCTGAAAAAGCAAGCTGTCAGATTGAAAAAAAAAAATCCCTGGTGGGCAGAGGAGGGAGGATTAGGAGAAATCCCAGATGTGAGCTCTGGAATCTTTCATCTGGGGACTTCCCACCGGCTAGAATTCCTCAGGCCCGACTTGACCATCTGGAGGGACTGTCTTTTCATGTCATCATTTCCATGGAAATGATTATCCTCCATGATAGGTGGATGGAATTTTGGGACATGGGCAACACTTGGCAAAGTCTGAAAACTAAGATATCTCTTTCGGTATTTTTGGATATGGAAGATGATTCATAGATAAGTGGTATGCCTTTGTTGTACTCTGGATTTGTTATTAGTCGGAAGGGAAGACAACCTCAAAGGAATGTGAATTTATCCTTTAAAACCTTATAGTATCAACACAGAAAGAGGGAGGTGGGGAGTTATTAGAACATGCAGTGAGATTCTCAAGGAATTAGCCCTCTCTTTCCCAAATTCCAAATCTTCCTTTGAGGGAAGAGTCATAGGGTGCAACAATGATGTTATATGCTCTTGTCTGAACGTAAGTCTCCCTAGTGGGTAAGTCTGTCCAGTGAGATACCTCATGGTCTTCTTCTGAGACACAGACAGTGGAGCTAATGCCTAGACTTTGGAGGGCCCAGAGCCTCTGCAGACTTTCTAGGTAGTTCTCTCTTTTCCAAAGTACTAACTGTTATAAGAATCTGGTTCTCTGGAGAGGTGACAGGCATCTAGGAAAGCCTAGCATTGGGCATTTATAAGACACAGAATGGGCACCCATAGCTCACACCTGCTCTTGCTACCTGCCTGGCCCCAAACTCTGCTGAGTCATGACCACTGTGTCTCCCGGGTCTGACTCAACTTCAGTACAGGATGATGGGCCTGACTAGGCACCTTCAAAGCACCTGGATTAACCAGAGGACTTTACCTGTTCCTTTCTCAAGGGACCTTGTAAAACAAGGTCATAAGATGCATACGAGTATGGGAACACACCCTTTTGTTGTACGTTTTGGAGAGCAGGTTTTATGTAGTCCAGGTTGCACTAGCACAGGATGACTCTTCATGCATGATCACCTTCCCTTAGATCCTGGGATCTTAGACATCATGAAATATACTTTCTAGTGGTCAGATTATTATTCTTTAGAGTATCATCATTAATCTTCATCCTCACCATCACCATTATTGTTATTGTTGTTGTTGTTGTTGTTGTTATTTACTATGTGTGTATGCTCATGTGTAAAGGTTAGAAGTTGGGATCGGGTCCCCCGGAGTTGCATCTTCAGGTGTTTGCGAGCCACTCTGTGTGGATGCTGGGAGCTAGACTCAGTTCCTCTGCAAGGACAGAAAGCAGCCTTAGCTGCTGGGCCACTCCTGTGGACCCACGTTACTCTTAATGCTCCTGCTTTCTATTCCTTTTAGACAAATAAAACTTTTGTGTGTGTGTGAAGAGCCATTGAGCCATGACTTAATTATATATGTGACAATGTATAATTATCATCATACAACTATAATTTTCATGCAATGAAAAATTGAAATAATTGAGAAATATTGAACTGCATGCTAGACAAAGCAACTCATTTTGAAAAGGTTTTCTTGAGCTTATCTCAAGACAGAGATGGCACACAGGTAAAATTTTGCATATTAATAACAAGTCTGACTTCTAGGGCTTCTATAACTTAGAGTAAGCCTTGCTTTTTTAAGGAGACATACAGAAGGGAGGCAGGGAGGGGGGGTGTAGGTGTTTTTGGCAAGTGTTCATATAGGGCCCTCCCCTTTCCCTGAAAACACAGTGTCAAAGATTACCTTGCTCCAGTTTCCCACTCGCCAGCCAGCACAGGGGCGGAGGTGGCACTTCTTAGCAGGGTCTGGCCTCTGAATGGTTGTGCAGTCAGCGTCCACCCCAGAGCTGCACTCCACACTCCTCCAGTAGGCCCCCAGCCCACAGGTAGTGGAGCACTGCAGCAGGGAGGGAGGGAGGGAGAGAAGACAGACTGAGAACTTTTCTCAGGACCACCCATCACTGGGCACACAGAGACAAAGGTTTCCTGTCCCAGATGCTAAGATTGTCCCAGATATAAATAAACACAAAATTTGAATGTCTGGATGAATAGTTTAAAATGAATGGCTTTAATAACTGCAGTCAAGGATCATCCACCTGTATACAAAAGGAAATGAAAATACGCTCTTCCTTGATACATATACTGACCCAAATGCCTGGGCCACAGACACAGCACTCCCCCACTCAGAAAGGATGTCAGACATGAGCATCTGCCTCCCAGCTCGTGTCCAATGTTACATGACTTTTATTCACTTTCTCTCACTGGCATCCTTGGGGTACTGGTTAGTAGTGTTATAGGCTGGACAAAGACCCTGAAGCTTAATGCTGGCTTCTCCATGGAGAAAGAGGGTGTTCTTTCTCTAGAGCCCATGCTAGGTAACATCTAGAAACCCTGCCAAATGCAGATTCGAGATTCTACATTTTCACAAAGTGCACGAGGTGCTTCCACTGTTGGCTCTCAGACCACAGAGCTGTAGTAGGGAAAAACTTATAAAAGGCTGCCCTTCACTCCTTGACCCAGTGGCAGAGAACGAGGTAGTGACCTTTTCCGTGGGTACAGTTCATTTTTCTCAGGGTGTTTCCTTTATTATCACAAGTTTAGCTTGCATTCACCTTGAAGAGTACACAGTTTGTCCCATTTTATTTTTTCCTCCCCTTGTATCTTCTTTTCCTGCTCACCCTTTGGAAAGGGTCATTTCTGAATACATAAAAGACAGATCTGAGCATATTTAAAAGAAAGTTTCTTTTGATAAATTATATAAATCAAGATCTGCCTTATGTGTCCTTGGCTACACATTTACCCTCTGGTGCAAATTTTGGTAATATTAAGTATCTATCTATCTATCTATCTATCTATCTATCTATCTATCTATCTGTAATTATGTGGGTGTATGCCTGTGTATGTATATGTATGTGTTTATATACATGTATATAAATATACATATATGTATAATCACATTTATTTCTTAAGTGAATTGTAGAAACCCAGAATGGGAAAAGTAGAAAACACCCAGCGTCATAACCTTATTTCAATTTTCATTTATAGAAGCAATTTCTTCTCATCCTTACAATCATTTAGGACTTGATCTGAGTCTTTCTGGTTTCTCTTTGAACATAATTATACATCTATTTAGTAGAGACCACGACAGCTAACATGCACTGACCACATCATGGATTAAGCCCACTAGTGTTCTCCTTCATTCATCCTCACACTCTCATCAGAGACAGAATCAAATTAAGGCTATTCTTGTGTTGTCTTCTGTCTAATAGGACACGGCAGCGAAAACTATGCTAGTTACCAGGTTTTGCTTTCTGCTTTTGCTTGGGACTCTGCTTTCGCCATGAGCATAAGCTGGGCCACACAGTAGAGGACAAGAGCCAACATGAAACAGAATCAGGTGACTCAGCTGAAGCCACCCCATGCCAGCTTTCAGCTGACCCTAGCAGGCATCTGATAGAAGAGGCTGAGGTTGATAGAACCTCCTGGTTGAGGGTACAATTATGCAGTGAATAGTCACAGTTCTGCTATTTGCTAATGGTGTGAGCTTTTGCAGATTATGGACCCACCCCCCAAGCTGGCAAAACTGGTGACAAGTGTAGGATCCCTTATGCTGAGTTGCTGTGAGGAAGGAAGCTCACTCATGTATACTGCCTTGCACAAGCCCACACAGACAGTGTGCTGTGCAGCTAACTTAATATTGTAACATAGAAGGAAAATATAACATTTAGGAAAGCCTAGGAAAGTTGCTAATGAGACCACATTGCCAGGCTAGTAATGGTCCCATTAAATCTCAAGAGATAGCCGTAGTGCTGTGTGCCATATTTATGTGGCAAATCATATATATTATTTCCGGAGCTTGAAGTTTTATTTTCCTCACCAGAATTGGTTTAATTTTCTTTGACAGTTTCTATTCAGGCTTCCTGCAATGGTCCAAAAGTAAATCTGACAAGAGGAAATCCACAGAAAATAGGAAAAGCAAAACAAAAATCTCATTCTGTAGATTAGAGTTTTCCTTAAATTTAATTACTTTCAAATAAGAAGTAGGAGATGGAGGGAAACAAGAGGACTTTGAGGAAGAGGAGGTATAGCTTCAGTCTGCCCTGGGGCCCTGGCAGCAACTGACCCATCAGGTCAGAGAGCGGGTGTGAGATGCTAGAACTGGAGCAGTTACAGAGGGTCAGGTCAGCAGCATCTGAAAAATAGCTCTGAAAAACTGTGGAAATTATACTCTCACCTTCTCTCTACTGCACTCTAGAAGTCTACATCTAATGGGCAGGCCCAGGGAATCCGACTGAGATAAGGAATTCTGTCACAATAAGGGCCATAACAATGCATAGGACATAACACTTATATTTTCTGTTACGTGAACACAAATTGTAAACTCCCCTGCTTCTTGCTACATGCCTGGTGTTCTTCTATAGCCCATAGATACTTCTTTTATTTTATACTAATCGTAGGAGTCAGATAACCATCACCCACTCAGAGATGAGGAAGTGGAGGGAACATCAGAATATAGTTTTTCAGGGTTCAAGTCCAGCAAGTGCATTTTCAAACTGCATGCCTTTTTATAGAGCCAACCTGGGTTTTTGCATCAATTATTGGTTCTGAACTCTAATTAGTAAGAGACGTGTGATGTACAGTGAGGGCCTTCGGCAATCTTTTAATGCAGGAGAGAAGCTGAGAGCATATCCTAAGAGAGACTTCAAATCAAGCCCTAGGAAACTTGAAAAATGATTTCTGGGTTAGGGATCAGAAAAGCTTTCCCGAAGACAAGGCTGAAAATGACCCCAAAGGACGTGAGGGCGTGAGGCAGAGTGGGCAGGGTAGGAGAGCCCAGGCAGAAGCATCATGCATGAGAGCACTGGACAAGGACATAAACGATAAAGGAGACTGGGCACTTTGGAGTTCTCAAGTGCAAATTGGATGCAGAATAGCAGCAAGACTAGAAAGTCAGCTTGTGCAAAGCTACAACTCCGATTTGATGTTTTCTTAGACCATTTCTTCATTTTATCCCCCCTTATATTATTGAGAGAGTGCACTTCATCTGATCTGTATGTATTGAAAAGGCAGATGTACGTAAGCAGGACATTGGAGTAGTTAGAACAATCCTCTTACACCTCTTGCAGAGGTGTGTGGGTTGGAAAATGGAAGGAATAGAGATACACAGACCTGCAATGAGGTGAAGGCAGGTGTCTTGTGCAAAAGTGTGCACCAAGGGTCCTGCATTCCTAACTACTGAGATACCATCGGTACTTTGGGCTTGGGAATTCTTCCTTAGAAAAAAATTTGCTGAATACTATAGGGATTTTTATTATTTTTGTCTCTCATATATTAAATGTGATCATTATTTAATAACCACCAAAAGTGCCCTCCCCTTCCAAATCCTTCCTACCATCAGCCTAGAAACCACCCAACCTCTACTAGCAGGAAACAAAATGGAGATGAGCTAATTGATGAGGTCATCTGACCTCAAACACTACTAGAGCTTGTTCTAGTGGGCTGGAGGCGGGTTAGTATCAGTGGTGATTCTTGGTTTCTAAGACATTGTAATTGACAGACAAGTGATCTGTTTACTGAAAAAAACAGTTTCAGAAACAGGCAGATATAAGCATCAGGGGCCCTGAGATACTAAAAAACCCAAGGCTTCCATTCTGAATTCTAACTTTCTCTGGTATATTCATATATGATACATTTTTTTCTAAAAAAAAATACATAAAAGGAATAGTTACTAAACCCTGCCATGTAGGGGGGCCCTGCCAAGTAGAGAGTTCTAATTTTCATTATATCCTTGTTGCTCTAAAAGGCTTAAATAATCCAATTCCTTTTCTGGAGCCAAACTTCTTAGGTGACAGCAGTTTTGGTGACTATAACCCTGTTGCCAACCTTTTGGTGGATTATGATAAATTCAATAAGACAATTAGTTTTGTCAAAGGCAAATGATAACATTTGAGTCTAAATGAATTATGTCTTGATTTATTATAATCAAAGTGGTTAAACCCCTGTGATCAAAAGTCATTATAGTTCATGTCTACTCTATTATGTTTTTATTTTCTTGGATACAGTGACTTGAATTTCAGTTTGTTGAATTAATAAACATTTGTCAACCAAATAGCATCTATTGAACATCATCAGGACAAAAATCACTGCAATGCACTTAAATCCAGAAGTGGTATAACTGGTCTGGGGTTTGAGCATGGATTAAAAAGATAAGAGGATGGGTCATACGTGTTTTAGTATTTCTTTACTCATTCCCAGGATGTCATTATACATCTCAGGATGATTGGGAACTTGCTCTGCAGCCAACGATGGTTTTGAATTCACAGTCACCAGGGCCTTTAAACTTCTATACTAACTTCTGATCTAAGAAGAGCTGTCCATGCTTCCTAAGAGTCCTAGTGTAGAGCTTCCCCTGCCCCCAATTATTGAGATAGTCTCCCAAAGGGTCCTCCCTTCCTACTCCAGCTTCCATCTAAGTTCTAAGCCTGTTCTCCCCAATGTCATCAGAGACCTGCCAATGATCAAGTGCAAAAGTTGACTCAGTCCTAAATACAAAAGGCGCCATCTCTTTTTGTATAAAAGCCTTACCTATTATATTATTCCTTACCAGACTTCCCCACGGGGTATCTTTTTAGCCATCTCTTTAAATCATGGGTGTTTTCTAGGTTTCCACTCTTGGGCCACAGGTCTTTGCAGTATGCAGGTAGCTTTTGGGTAACCTCACTTGATTTCAAGGCTATACCTACCCATTGATCACAGCTGCTAAATTCTATCTCTAGTTATTGCCTTCCTCAAGAACCCCAGACTCATACACACAAAAACATGCTAGCTATTCCTAGACATCCCAGAGGCATGTAAGGCCACACCCATTGAATTGCTTTGACACACACAAAGACAGCAGTCTCTCTCTTTGCTCCTTAGGGATAAGGCATGATTTTAGAAAGAAAGATACATTTTGAAAGAGTACTATTTGAAAGAAATCATTCTAAGAAACCCTGAGAAATTCAACTTTACTTTAAAATTTCTACACTGAATCAATGGTGGTGATATTATAGGGACTATTTGCTTTTTTATTTTTTATATTTTTTATTCAGAAGTAACCAGGAGGTGCCCTCTGTGTTGTTATAAAATATGTTCTTGTGGAATACATGATTTTCTCATCTGTCTACTTTGTGTCTTCATATAACTGATTTTGCTTTTATATGTAAAACGAGCAAAGAAACATCAACTAAAACCAAAGGCACAGAAGATGGTAATAGTGTTTTCTGATTTGCAAAGCAAGGGTTTGTGGGTTCTTAGTTATCCACCCAAGTTCAAATCCCTGCTCCTCCACTTGGTGTGTGTGATTCTAGTTATTTAACTTCCCGCAAGCTCACATTTGGTGTGCCATCAATCTTCCTGGGCTGCAGGATTGCAGTAGAGAACTCATGCTAATTAGCTTAAAATCCTACTTCTAACATACCTCCAGGCTTGTCAGTTTTCACTGTCAGTTCTTGTCACTACAGTACTTTAGAATTTATCAGACAGGAAATATGACTAAAACCTTGGACTATGAGACACATTTTTCCCTTCAACAAATGAGATCATTATGGGCACAAACATCTTATTATCTATGAAGCCGGATTTTTGTGAATAGAGATAAGATGTTGATTCACCAATGAAAAAATATGATAACTCACTTTAGAACATAAATCCATGGGAAAACATAGTTCAAATGGAAATAGTTGCAGATTTGGCATAGAAAGTTTTGGAGTTTTGAATTTATCCATATGTTGCTGGTAAAGTCAATAACATGATCCATGGAGGTTAATTTACACAAAAGAAAACTTTACCCTTAATTTTTAAATTGTGGCCAGAATTTGGCATAGAGACAGTAGGTTACAGTGAAAACAGAAAGTCTATCATCCCACTGAATGCGAGCCCTTGGACATTAGCCATCAGCATCTTAGGTCCTCTACTTGTACGTCAGCATGCATGGGATAGACATCATCTACTCTCTAGGACAGCCAAAGGAAAAATCATAAGAGACAATATGTGGCAACGCTCTGGAAATTAGCATGCCTTATAAATTGCTCTAACTATATTTTTGTTATTATGTTAATAGCTATATTATTTTAGAAAGTTGTTATTAATTAACTGCTATAGTTTGCCTCTCTTTAGAAAAGAAAGTAAAACATAAAATAAAAAACTTGAATTATTTGAATGTGTAATTATATTAATTTATACATTCATATACTAAACTTATTATTAATTGTTATAATTAAAATAGGTAAGAAACAATTTTAATACCTCAAAGGATGTAGAAATAGAAAACCAAATATCTAGTCAAATTTCTAAAGCTTGAAAGTAGGGGATAAAATTTTATCATAATGTATAGTTCTTAGATATTACAATTAGTTCAATAAGACATAGTGAAATTTTTAATGAGGCCATTCAAAACGAACAAACATTAAAGAATTAGATAATGAAGGTTGGTAAAAAGCTCTGTAAGTAGGCAAAGTTTGTAATATGCAATTATGTATTAATAAAGGAGCTTAAGTATGTCACAGGTAGAAAGTACATCCTTTGATAGATATTTCCTCTCAAGCTTGTTATGACCACAAAAATAAAAATGCTAAATATTCATTTAAAACCATAGGATATATCTGTCTTCTTTGATATTGATATATTGATATATCCCTTTGACATATAGCAATCTCTATCTATCTATCTATCTATCTATCTATCTATCTATCTATCTATCTATCTATCCATCTATATCTTCCTATATGGAAATGTGAAGACAGATTTCTGAAGCTGTCACTCATCATAGGACCTCTGGAGTGCACAGCTGAAGGGATACCAGGGATGCTCCACCCTAGGCATATCAGCCTGCAGCTTAAAACACCAGACACAGAGAGATGATGAATTCTCCATGCTCACAAAGTAACTGATTCAGGTCTCCTAATAGAGTCTTCACGTTGTGTGCCATCATATGTCTTTCCTTTAGTATTTATAAACAATGTATAAATATATACTTGTATGTACACTTTGTTTTATAAATAATATATTTATTCTTCTCCTTCCCATTTGGGGAGCTGGCATAGAGATGGTTGTAATTGTCATAACGTATGTATGTATGTATGTATGTATGTATCTATGTATGTATGTATCTATGTATCTATGTATCTATCTATCATCTATTTATCTTCTATAGTCTTCTTTCAACCTAGCATCTATCTACAATCTGTTATTTATTTATTATCTATCATCATTATCATTATCTATCATTATTATCTATCACCTATCACCTATTTTTCCTTCCCTCCCTCCTTCTCTTCTCTCCATCTCTCTCCTTTTTCCCTCCATCACTCCTTCTCCTATTTTTACATTCCCTTTCTTTTTCTTTTATTTCAACAAAATCTTATTATGTAATCAGTCTGGCTTCCAAATCTGCTCTGAACTCAGGCTGGCATTCAATTCACAATCTACCTGCCCCAGCCTCCCAAGAGCTAAGATTACAAATGTGTACCTCCATGCCCAGTTAGACATTTTGATGCAAGTTCATTTGGAATTTGTAATATACCACTATTAGACATTTTTCATAAAAAAATCAGGTCTAAGACAGGAAATAGAATCTCTTACTTTACTCCAGTTTCCAACAATCCAGTATGCAGGGCTGTGGTCCTTCATAAGATGCTTGTAATCAGAAGCATTTAGCAAAAACCCCTCGGCAATCAGACTGGAGGCATCTTCTTCAGTCAGGACAGGCCCAAAGCCTTGGGTTGGATTTGTAGTATTTGGCAATGCCAATTTGTCATGGTTTCCTAACTTCTCTGAGGTTGCTGGATGGTGGTCTCCTGCAAGAGGGAGTGGAATCTTCCTTGATTTTTCAGTGATCATCCCATCATCCCTGGGTGTCTCATTTTTGAAGGACCAGGAAGGAAATGAGCCTTCCATTATTGTATTGAAGGGAGGCCATGAGGGCTCTTCCCCCGTATAAGATGTTGGTGGAGGTCCAAGTGGTAGTTCTGCATCCGTCTCCATGGGAGCATCATGTTCAGGTACTCCGATCTTGTTCCATATCACAGAGTTGCTTTCGTCCTTGTTCAAAGGCTGGTCACTGTCTTCCCCTGAACCACTATGTATCTCCACTTCTGGATCTGTGGTCATGGTGCTATAAAATGGAGTTACCTGCCAAGTCGTAGCATCGCTAGATGATAAGCCAGAATCACTTGTGGTTGCCCAAAAGTCACGTTCTGAAGTAGGACCTAGAGCTGAGCTGGAAACATGCTCATCATCAGGTTGGATACTCAAAGACCAGGAAGTCACGGGGACCTGGGAAGGGCTTCCAGAAGAAGGAGGGAAGTGGGAGCCCTCTTCAGCTTGGGTTGAATTATTCTGCCATCCTATCCCATTTGGGTCTTCTTGGGATGCTATGGTGGAGCCAAGGCTGTTGATTGTGGGAGTACTTGTGCTCATAGACTCAGGCACTGTGGTTGTGGACAGTGGCGTGGGCCTGGATGTTGGTGCTGGGATGGGCTTGAAGGGGTCATGTTCTGATGTTGTTTGATTTTTCCCACTGGGAGCTATATCTTTATTGGGTTTCAGAACTCTACGGCTAAATGGGCACTGCTGGAGGCCACACAGAGCTCGACTGTTGGGTTTCCGGGTCTTGTCACAAGGCTCATTAAGGTTCTTGGCACATGTGACACTGCGAATCCGCACTCCACCACCACAGGAAACAGAGCACTGGGAAAAAGAGAGACAGCTATTAGTTTAGTGAGGAAAGATGTCTTTTTGCTCATGGTCAGGTGCAGTGGAAATTGAATTGTGAAGATAATGTTCTAGTGCCATTTGGTTTCTATGCTTTCAGTTTTCCATTGTCTCCTGGACAGCAGCCAGGGCCCAGAACCAATCTGAAAAAACCCAAGATACAGTCAAACTGAAGGCTTTCAGCGTCTTGATAACTGGATACCACTATCTACAAGAAGTGCAATGTATTAAATTACTCCCGTTACGACTCTTCAGTGAAGACTATTATCTCTTTCTTTGGGCTATGTACGAAGCTACTGAATGAATTCAAAAACGCTCCCAGATCCTCAGAATTGTACTAAACTAGCTATGGGAAAGCTTTTATATTTAGAAAATAATTATTAGAAACCATGTCCACCCCACCCTACCCCAGGTGTCAGTGATTTATCTACGGCAGGTAGGAGTCTGCTAAAAGCTAGAGACTCACCATACTCAAATATACTTAATATCTAAGGGTTTTTTTTTCCTGATTTTTAAAGATGAAAAGCTAATCAAAGGTGGAAAATATATTTTCTCAAAGAATTGGGTTTTTCCACCAGTAGGACAGTAATATGCACACTGCGAAAGTGCTATGTCTCCTAACTCCCTTGCTGGGGTGGGGGTGGGATGATCCCAACAGGCATTCTGTCCTCTCAGCTCAATGTAAAACCTGTTTCGTCCACTTCTATGCCCACTAATCATACATAGCTGGTATATAACACAGGAAAATTAGTTATTTTGAAAAGTCTATACTTCTACCAAACTGCTCCATTTTTACTTTTCCCAATGACCTGTTAGTTCAACCAACAAGTGGCTGGCACTGGAACAAGGAATGCTCAGGTTCCTTTGCCATCCATTTTATATTGATTTATATTCTCTGTCTTGTATCATTGACATCAAAGAAGGTTTCTTAAGGGTATGCGTGTGTCATATCTGATGGATTTCACAGGGCCTCCTAGCCATTATTCTGTGTGATATTTGCACCATCTCTTCAAGATTTACAAGGCAGGAGTGATTATTCCACCCTTCACAAGAGAAGCGCTGAAGGCCCCAGGACTCACTTGAAAGGCTGCAAGTCAGCTTCAATAGGATACCCAAGATATAAGATACAATTTGATAAACGCATGAAACTCAAGAAGAATGAAGACCAAAGTGTGGACACTGTGCACCTTCTTAGAATTGGGAACAAAACACCCAGGGAAGGAGTTACAGAGACAAAGTTCGTAGCTGTGATGAAAGGATGGACCATCTAGAGACTGCTGTATCCAGGGATCCGTCCCATAATCAGCTTCTAAACACTGACACCATTGCATACACTAGCAAGATTTTGCTGAAAGGACCCAAATATAGCTGTCTCTTGTGAGAAGATGCCGGGGCCTAGCAAACACAGGAGTGGATGTTCACAGTCAGCTATTGGATGTATCACAGGGCTCCCAATGGAGAATCTAGAGAAAGTACCCAAGGAGCTAAAGGGATCTGCAACCCTATTGTTGGAACAACATGATGTACTAACCAGAACCCTGGAGCTCTTGTCTCTAGCTGCATATGTATCGAAAGATGGCCTAGTCGGCCATCAATGGAAAGAGAGGCCCATTGGACTTGCAAACTTTATATGCCCCAATATAGGGGAATGCCAGGGACAAAAGAATGGGAATGGGTGGGTAGGGAAGTGGGGGGCGCTATGGGGGACTTTTGGGATAGTATTGGAAATGTAATTGAGGAAAATATGTAATAAAAATATAAAAAAAAAAAAAAGTCAGGTTTATCTCCCACACTTTCTTCTCCACCGAGCCAGCCTACCAGAGACACGTGAACTTTGCTTAGTGAGTTGCCAGTGCTTTTGACTTTAGAAGAGTAACCCTTGGTTGGGGGAGGGGTGTTTCTTATTTACAATTACATGACAGGATAGTTCTTACAATTTTTGATCACTACATATATTTGCTAAGGAATTGTTTTATTTTGTGGGGGGAAATTAGGAATGGGGAAACTGGTACCTACAAGCTTATGCAATATATATTTTTTTTAGCTTAGCTTCCTTGCTTCCTCCAGTCCTATTGGTGTACAAATCTCCTCCTTTATTTTGTTTCAATCAAGCACAATCATTCAGGCACACATAATTGCTCTGTGAAATCAGCTCCTTTGAAAACAAGAAGCACCGACGAACGCAGGAGATTATAGACCAAGGCAGCAGCCAAGTATAGACTCGGGTTCATGGTGCTGTCAGTAAAGCACTGCCTGGTCCTAGGGCTGCCCAATAGTTACAGGTCTAATCCTCAGTGGGAACTATGCTCTCTCCCTAGAAGCACACACTATCTTCCCAACAAGGATGAGGCCACCATATAGAAAATATTGTCTCCTGGTGCTTCTGTGGCTCCTTCTGCCATCCACCGGGATCCCAAAACAAGCAAGCTGGAAGTGTTCATTTTTCTGCTTTGTCTCAAATTTCTAGCACTTTTGAGTATGAAGACACTTCAGAGCCCATTCAATTTCGTTATCTCTCAATACGTTCTAGTCTGAACACCCTGGGTTTTCAACTCTTCACACTGTAAAGTTTATAAATGCAACAAAGTAATCCTCAGTGCTTGCCTGAACACATTTTCTCCCAGGCTGGCTTTGTTTTTAGAGAGGATTCAGAAACAAGGCTAATGGTGCTCTCTTGAAAAGTTTTCTCTCCAAGAAGCATCATAATATATAACAACATAAGGGGATTCTGCTACGTCTTCCCCAGCTTCTGAATTGTTTTGACTTGTAGGGTTTGTAATGCCTGTGGGGATGTGGAAGTACGTGGCACATTTAAATTCTTTTATCAAATAAAAAGCTCTCAAGTATGTGCTCTCTGTTTCTACCGTATTGAATTATGGAAAAAAATAACTGCAAAGCATGTGAGAAATGGCTTAAGTTACACACACACACACACACACACACACACACACACACACACACCTCTTATTAAATCTGAGCTCACTTTTCTGGAAATTGAGAGAAATTAATAACTACTTTTCAAGGCTACTGTGAGGACTATGTGAGCCCAGTGAACAACACACATACAAAACAAAGGGACACACACACACACATGCACATATCAGTCAATATTTATAGTATGAGTGTCTGCATAACACAAATCAGGCAACTGGTCATTAGAAGCCATTGTTATTCCTATAATAACAATGATGCTTTGGATAATATTGACTATAACAATGACAACTAGCAAGGGTATGGTTCCACAATTCTTATTATCCTTTTGGATGATGTTACATAAAACTATTTTATCAGGGGAGTTGTAAGGAAACCAGACCCAGGCACACATATAGAAAACTCTCTAAAGACTAATGTACTCTAGTGGTTTATTGCTGTAGGATTTTAGGCCCGGGTACCCTGGGATAATTGAAGGAGACAAGATATGGTCTTTCTGAATTTGGAGATTTGTTTTATTCATTTGTTCATCACTATATGTGTCTGTCTATGTATCTGCATTTTTGTGTGTATGTCTATGTGTGAATGCTGCCTACAGAGGCTTAGCGAGGAAGTCACATCCTGTGGAGCTCTATAACAGGCAGTCATAAGCTGCCCAGCTTGGGTGCTAGGAACCAAACTTGTGTCCTCTAGAGGAATGGGAGCATTATGAATCACTGAGCCATCTCCCTAGCTTGGCACATGTGACCTTATAACTTACAGATTTCAAGAACTCAACAATCTTATTGTGAATTGGGTAAATGTACACAAGAAAAGCGAAAACACGTAATAGCCATCAAATGGTTTCTTGAGTTGAAATGCATTAGGTTTTGGTACTAAAAACAGAAGATTTTCTCAAATAGTACTGGTCTGAAAAGGTGGATTCTTTCTTTGATCTACTACATCTTAAAACATCGAGATAGATATTGTTGGTATTCTGTCTTAACTTCACCCCACAGTTACCTGGCAACAGCCAGGTCTGCTCCTCCCACAGTTACCAGGCAACAACCATGTAGGCCTGGCCCATTATAAGAGGGGCTGCTTGCCCCCTCCTCTCTCTCTCTTAGTCTCTTACTCTCTTGTTTCTCTGTTGCCCCTTGATTCGACTCTTGCTCCCCTTCTCCGCATTTCTCCCCCTCCCCTCCTTCTCTCCATGTGGTCATGGCCGGCCTCTACTTCTCTACTCTCTCCTTCTCTCTTTCTCTGCCTCTACTACTCTCTTAACTCCCCTCTCCATGCCCTAAATAAACTCTATTCTATACTATACCATCGTGTGGCTGACTGGTCCCTCAGGAGGAAGAGCTATCTCAGCATGGGCCCGACATCCCATTCCCCTGCACCCCATAGGACATATCTTAATAGCTCTTTATCTTTTTATGATCGCAACAGATATATAAAAACCAGAACAGCGGCAAATGTTTTCAAAGCTAGAGATTTCATATTAATTAGATTCTGGATGTTTGGCTATGCTTGAAAAGTCAGATGATCATCCCCAAGGGCAGCTCAAAACATCGGTCATGGAAACCAAGGTTTGGGATGGACACAAACGTTCTCTGGCATAGCTATATGTACTTTCCTTTCCCAGGAGACACCCACTCTGCCAAGTGACCTGCAGTGGTCATTTCTTAGCCATCCTGAGCACAGGGCATGTTGTACCCAACAGGACCATGCTATCAACTCGGCTGAGCCCAAACAGGAAGTTGCCTTCTCTTGTCAACAGAACAAGCAGTTCTTTTTGTATTCAGCCTGGCGCTCCTTCAACTGTGTTTATCTCCTCAGGAGCTGTCAAGTCCTTTAGATGAGATAAATGCAGCTCCGTGACACATACTTAAAGCCCATCTCAACTGGTACTTTTGGAATTCTCACAATCAGTTTCAGCTATGATTATCATATGCCCTGACCTTATAATTTTGAACTCTGTACCAGGCAAGCAGCTTGCTATTCATTCTATTTGTGTGCTCTCTGGGAGTTATCTTGCCCCACACATGTACAACTCCTGGATTAAAACCTGCTGAGAAAGAGGCCTGCTGCTAAGTTGGCCAACTCCATCTACATGAGGTTCATAGAGGCAGGAGGAACTCACTGTTGGCACAGAGATATATCACTGAGTGAGGTCATTCAAAACACAGCAGGAACTTATCAGAGGTTTGAGACTAAAGGGGCTTTGTAAGAAACAGCCAATATTTTATGCATAAGACATTTCTATATGTTTCAAGAATTTATAAGTGAATGGGTGGGGTTCATACCAAAAATTGTGTTTGACATAAACTAAAACACACTTATTTGCCTGTTATCAGTAAAAATGTGTTCCTTCTCCTCTCCAAAAGTCGAAACATCAGAGTCCAAATGACTTCTACCTCAGACTGTGATCCAACTTAGAGATAGTTCTTTTAGATGAAAATCAACTTAAAATGAGGTCTTTTGAGTAGGTTATCATCCTGTATGATCAGTATTCTTATAAAAGGGGAAATTTTTAGACAGACAAACATCTTGTAGGAAGAATACCATGAGGTTGTGATGGTGTACTTACAAGTCAAGGGACCCCAAAATTTTCTAGGAAAATACCAGATAGACGGAAAAGGAGGCACGAGTTCATGCTCCCTTACAGAGCTTAGGAAGTTAGCCTCTTCAAAAATCGATCTCTGCCTTCTCAGCTCTAGGACAAGAGATTTCCCATTTTGGGAGGCAGCTAGTTTTTGAGACTTCATTATGGAAACTCTAAGACAGTAATTCTGTATCTTAGATGAGTAGAAACAAACAGACACAATTGTGCCAGCATAGCTGAAAGCCAGCTTTCTGAGTAGTTCTTGCAAATTGGAGTGCCCAGGAATATTCCCCAGGAACCGGAAGAGCATAGGCTGCCATATTTGGAAAGAGCTGGGATCTTGGCACTTGCGGAAGCTTCATTCCCAAAGAAGTAACACAAGTCAGAGCATCAACTTTCAGGAGACCCTAACTGATAATACTAGAGGTAAGGCCCACAAATGTCCCCTGTCCCTGTATGCTTTTCCTTCAGTTTATAGGAGCTCCTGCAGGGATTCACAGGCATTCTCTTGGTACTGGTGTTTGTACCCATGCCTTCTCTTTGAAGAGCAATTGAAAGCTCATTTCTGTCGACTAATATCTGTTCTGTTTATATACTCTGGATTTGTTACTGCTTGGATTTGAAGTGGTTCTCCAGCGCTATCCTATCTTAAAGGCCTGAACCCAGCCTGGTGAATCCATCAACTGCAAAGTGGTTAGACTGAAGATAGTTTATCCCAACTGATGGGTAAATACCCTGATGGCTTATGGTAGGATGGCATCACTGGGAAGTGGCATTGAGCTGAAGGTCCTGGTTGTAGGAAGCAGATCCCAGGCTCAGGATTTGAATGGTGGATTTTTCTTTTGCCTCTTCCTATCACTGTTTCGTAAGTGACATAAAATGAACACCTTTCTTCTAACATGCACTTCCTCCATGATGTTGCTCCTTGCTGTTGGCATAAAACCAATGGAGCCAAGAGAAATGGTACCAAAAACCGAAGACATGAGATAATAAAATCTTTCCTCCTTTAACCCATTTTCTCAGTTACTTTTATAGTGCTGTGATAAGACACTATGACCAAGTCAACTTATAAAAGAAAATGTTTACTGAGACTCACAGTTCAAGAGGGTTTGAGTCTATAACCATCATGATAGTGAACATGGCAGCAGGGAGACCAGGAGACTGGTATGGTGTTGATCCATTGGCACAAGGGAGGAAGGGGTGGTGGTGTGGGCTTTTGAGAACTTAAAGCCTATGTCCAGTGACATACCTCCTCCATCAAGGCCACCCCTCCTAATCCTTCCTAAACAGTTCTAACAACTGAGGACCAAGCATTCAAACCTACGAGGGTCATTCTCACCCAAACCATCACATCCCTGTTAGGTACGTGGCTGCCACAACACTAGAACACCTGTGCAAACAGATTTTATTTAATAGACTTCTAGGAACTTGGCTGATTGATTGCTTTGTTCACTTGTTTGTGCATTTGGTCGGGCAAAGGAAGGGCAGATTGTAGACATTCCTAGACACTAAGCACATCTGCTTTTGGATGGCTTACTTTGTGTCTCCTCAGATGCACTCCAGTGCACTTGTAGTCTCAAGTGAGAGATGGTATGTTGCTGCTGAAACCAATTGAAACATTTTTTTCTTTTGATTTTTGCAATTATTTGGTGAGAGTAAGTCATTCTGTTTTGAGAGACTCAGATCTCAGCAATCATTATGTATATTGTGAATTCCAGCAAAGTAAGAAAAGATGACTCTCAAACTGTTTCCAAACAGAATATGTTTCTGATGAATTCTAGGAACTGCCATATTGCTGTATTTCACAGACACTTGAGATTTATGGCAGTGTTCAAAGTAGAATCTTAGCTGTCTGCATTCAAAGCCTCTAACACTGGGTTGCTATATGACTGGAACAGATCTCTAAGCATCTCTATGCTACAGTCTCTTCCCCTGAGAAATGGGGATATTTTCCTACTAATATTAAATTAAATATGATTGACTTTCAATATTTCTTTGAGTTTTGGAAAGGAACATATTTATTTGTTTTTAAGTCTCAATTATTTCTGTAGGGTTTTGAAAAACTGACAGGTGCTATGAAGCATGTCGATAGTGCTTTATGAATTAGGGTTACTCTGAGCTAAAGAACTAGGTATGTTAGTCATTTCCCTTGGGGCTCCAGATACCTCTGATGGACACAGAGAAAACTAGAGTAACACAGAAAGCTAGTCTTGGCCTTCTTGACAGATAACAAAGTCATCATTTACTGGCACACACTGTGTTTCAGGCAATCTGATAAGTGCTTATATGGCTTATTTTATTCAACCTTACAAAAATAGAGATGAGGAAAAGGTTAAGATGAAGAAAAACTTAGAGTTAATAGTAGCTAGAGACTACACAATTAGAGATTTCCGGGGTTGGTAAAACTGATATTGGGCTATAGTTGGTGAAACTGAAGCCCTGTGAAGTGAGACAATGCCTAAATTTCTCTGTGAGTTTATTCAGGATACATGAGTCTAGATGGTTCTTTGGGATATTTTCTGTTTCCTTTCTTGTCCAAGATACATTAGGCCAGACACATTTTCTAATTACATGGTGCTTTCAGGGGTCTCCTGTCAATTCATGCATGAAAAAATATGGCACAACTTTCTGCTGAACCTCCTCTATGTCTTGGATCTTATGTGACTAAAAGCCTCACAGAAGATGGGCGTGGGGATGCATTCCCAGACATTCAGGAGGATGGTTCAGTTCAAGAAGATCAAAAGTTAGACTCTCGCTTAGATGACCTAGCAAGAATTAATTTTAAAATAAAATATAAAGTTCTGGAGATATGAGCTAAACAGGAGAAGGCTTGGTTCACACACACACACACACAGACACACACACATACAGACACACACAGAGAGAGACACACACACACAGACACACACACACAGACACACAGAGAGAAACAGAGAGAGGGAGAGAGAGAGGGAGGGAGAGAGAGAGAGAGAGAGAGAGAGAGAGAGAGAGAGAGAGAGAGAGAGCATGAACAATTTATGGGTGGGTAGGTATATCTGGAAGTTGGGAGAAGGGAAAGAATGATATTAAAATATATACTTTTGTTTGTTTTGTTCTGTTCTTTAGGATATGGGAGGATTGAGGGGGAAATTGTGATTGAGTATATTTTGTGGAAAAAGATCTATTTTCAATAAAAAGAAAGCTGATAAAATATATATGTAAAAAATTTTAAAAACAATGAAAAAAATACACACACAAAACTGCCCAAATGTATCTTTGCATAGTTAGAATGTCAGAGGCCTTCATTCTTGTCATATTTCAGCAAAGCTCACTGAGGGCTATTATCAAGACAACAGAAGGAGGAAAGAAGATTTATCCAATGAATTTGGATAAGTAAGCATCAATTTATTCACTAATTCTGGTTTAGCTACAGGGACTTTGACTAAATACATTTCTTAATGAAGGTACCAGCCTGACTTTGCTGCTCAGCTTTGCAAGAGGAAGCTAGAAACTGGATTCCACATATGATGTCTGTCAACTACACAATGGCCTGTTTGGGGACTTCAGACACTAGTACTTATCACCTTATGCCAACTCTTAAGGTCTCTTGCTTTCCAGCTAAAGCAGGTTTTAATGCGTTGTACACGTGGGCTCAAGAAGAAGGTCTCCTCGGCCAAATCTGTGATTATAGTCTTTTGAGAAAACCCTGGGATTCTGGCAGTTAGTAGATTTGACATGACAAGAATTATTAAGTGTTTTGGATGTAGCCAACACTTTTTTTTAAAAAACGAATTTAATGGATCCACCACAATACCTCATTCAGCCTTATTTTGGCAACATTGTAATTTATAGTAGTCTAGGTTGGTGGTGAACAGGTCAGGCCAAATACATGCTATGATTGCTCCTTCTCGGGAATAGCAGGGAGGATATTCTGACTTGGCATTGATGTATGCAGATGTATCAGTGCATAAATGCATAATGCACGTGTATTAACGTCTTGATACATTATTTGCTGCATGCATCCTTCCTGATCTTTCTCCACTGCCCATCTTCTCTCCACTGCCCCAACTTTTTTGTTTTCCTCTCCCACTTGATAGGATGTTTTCACAGTCTAGAGACCATAATTTCCATTTCTTAACTTTCGCCCATATGCCTACCAAAATATCCTGCTCAATACTACAAGTTAGATGATCTCAACTATGATTATATGTTAAAGAAACTGTCTTGGGAAGGTAATCAAAGCTGCTTGGTTCAAAGGAGTACTCTGCTTTCAAATAAGTATCTTCAGAGAAGATAATTTTATTGATGCAAAATTTAGACTTCTTTAGATAATGTTTTCAGAGCATATTTATGAACTACACAAGAAATCTGTATACGTAATAAAACAGTCATTAGACACAAATGCTCTCTCTCCACTGGGTACATTACTTACTCACTCATCATTGTTCATTCTGGCCATTTTCCAGAATCTTCCCCTGAACCAAATATTTCCCACTTTCCTGAAGGTGCGACCTCAGAAAAGCTTCTGAAAATTTCTAGCCATTGTTATGGGAAGCTTGTAGCTTCTCAAGAAAGCCAGTGGGATGTCTCAGTGGGTAAAGGTACTTGCCACCAAACCTGGGTTTGATCACTGGAACCTACCTGGTAGAAGCATAGAATTTACTATTGATGCTCACAGTAACCCTCTGACCTCCACAAGTGCATCACAGCACATTTGTACACACACACCCACAGTAACCCTCTGACCTCCACAAGTGCATCACAGCACATTTGTACACACACACAATAAAGATTCATTCAATTTTTAAAAAAGAACATAATAAAGTTATGACAAAAACCAATATTGTCCTTAAAATTCTGATGTGTTCATTCCTAAAGGTCATTTATTGTCTGGTTGTTCCTTAGGTCATAACTGAAATGGACACAGAGAAGTAGAAACAAGGCCTTTGAAGATACTGTGTCTTGAGGAAAGAAGAGCTGGGCTTTTATCAGTCATTCTTGGTAACAGGCACAGCAAGACCTGACAGACCCAGACTCCACAGTGACACAGAAAATTAAAACCAGCTTTTGTTTGTTTTTCTCTTCATAACCTTCAAAGTGTCGGATCCCTACCTGTACCCAGAGATTTAGATCTAGTTAATTTGGGGGGAAATGCAATGCTAATTTGAATGTATGACCTGTTAACAGATATCCCAAACACATTCTGAGTGGATGAATGATTTGAATGGTTTCAGAATCAATTGTATTCTTTATTTCCAACAGAACAACACTCCTTTGGGCTTAGCTAGCTACAGCAATGAACTTTCCAAGTGCTTTACAGACTGGCTTTGGGGGCTGTGATATGTGTGTGTGGCTTTGGTCCCTGTGTGTGTGGCTTTGGTTTACTAGAACAGCTCAACAATGGGCCAACAATGAATTGATTAGCTGTCATGAGCCCAGATCAGTGAGATCTACTGGATCCATAGTTAATAGCTGCTTGCTCTGCAAGGGAAGGTAAGATCCTGCAAGGCCAGAAACAGGAATTGCAGGAAGCAAGCCAGATGTGATAGATGCTCTACAGTATACAACTTTAGGCTAAATCAGTTTGAAAGCATGAGTAAGAGGTGGATGAAGCAGAGCTATCACTGTCCCTTCAACCCGAGAACTTACCTCACTCCAGTTGCCTACTGTCCAGTCTGATGGACACAGAATATCTCTGTTGCAGGAAACCAGTGCTTTGGGCTTCAGCAGGTGCTGGCAGTCTGTAGCAGGGAGAGCCTGTTCATCAGAGCCCATGGTCTGGATGCACAGCACGGTTCTCTTTTTTTCTCCATAGGGCCCACATGTTGTTGAACACGCTTCCCACTCCCCTGCCCACCACCTGCAGGCAGACACAGAAGTGTAAGGAGATCAGTACCAGCACGTGTGCACTCACTCATTCCATCACTGCTGGAGAAAGTAGGCAGTGTACGTTACAGAGCTGGGAGGCCCTTGGAGATGGTGCAGACTCTGTAGGTATTTTCTGCAGACAGAGCCAGTTTGACTTGTTCAATTATAAACCCCAAAGCCCAGCAAAGACCCTGGTGTATATGGTTGCTAAAACAAAAACGAACAAACAAGATGGCTCAGTAGTTTAGAGCACTTGTTGCTCTTTCACAGGACCTGGGTTCGATTCCCAGCTCCCACATGGCAGTTTACTATTATCTGTAATTCTAGTTCCAGGGGACCCCAAACCCTATTCTGACCCCCAAAGACACAAGGCATGTAAGTACTGTACATACATACTGGCAGGCAAAACATTTATACACATACAATTTAAATTTAAATTTTACTTTAAAAGAATGATGTCTTTTAATGGGGGGAAAAAGCTTCCCTTATAAGTCAAGAAAATTGAGGTCCAAGGTCCTCTCTGTGAAACTTCAAGCAAGTTTAAGCTTCCCATTTTCATCTGTTGGGTGAGGGTAGTAATAGTGATTTCATCAGTATTACCATGGATTAAATGAGATATCAGTTCATGTAAAGTGAGGAACACAGACACCCCCCACACACAAACAGATCTCAATCCCCTGTGACTCATTTGTACTTTGACTGGAGGGGTGAAGTCATAGTACTCTTTTGTCTCCTGTCTCTTAACCTAATGTTTTTCTATACCACTACGAGACAGATATAAACGCCCCCATTTTTATTTACTTAGGCACTGTCAAACCTAGCTCATTGCTTTTATTTTGCCTCTGTAACTTCAGCAACCTGCTTGTTCAGAATCTCAGTTACTCGTTTGATAAAAGAGGGGGGAAAACCCAACTTAAAGAAGGTAATTTCTTCCATCTCAGAAGCTCCCACGAAGTTAAACAGTTGGATAAATTAATATTTGTGTGTGTGTGTGTGTCTTGCCTGAGGACAAGTTGGTTGGTAAGCTCTCTGTTTCTGAGTGATTAATTGAACATTCCAGGGTGGGCCCAATAGCTGCACCAAAGCTCTTTTGAGAAATGGCAGGGATTTCTACTGGGACCCCGCCCCCATTCTTCCATTTCCATCAATATGCAAACTGCTCCTGCTCAGAAAGCAGAACTAGTCTCTTGTGCCAGTGTAGATTGGGTCCATCTTTGCTTTGGGGATACCCAGTACTTCCATATGCGCTCCCTTGCAGTAGTAAAGTTGGACATCTCAATTTTTCCCGGGGATATAGCACAGGATAGGAAGCCGTCCCATCCTGACCTGGAGATGGCCTCCTGGCCTTGAGACCGTATTCAATTTTGCTGAGGACAAAGCTTTGTTATATTCTTTTCATCCGCTGTGTGGGCGGAACTCTTTTTTGGTTCTCGTACGTTTAATTTCAAGTTAAATTTGCAGAAGAGAGCTTTCTCAATTCTCCCATTTTCTTCCATAAGCAAGTCATTAAGAGCACCAATTTATTCTGCGGTGTTTAATTCTGGTTGCCTTGTATGTGCAAAGAGCTAATACTTGACAGTGTGATGTGGAAGCAAATTAATGCCCACTGTATTAGTCTAATTACTTTGCCCCACCTCTGACATTTCCAAAGGAGGACAGGCAGACTGCTGAATGTATAAAATGTCATTCTGGAAAGGCCCTAATCTGAGCTGACTGAAGGCCTAATTTATCTAATTACTTGCTACAGGGCTTTCAGTTGTGTTCTAACGAAGTGATAATAGCCCATCTTGTTTTCCATTTTCTGGAGTTTTCTTCCATACTCCTCATGGAGCGATCATGTGTTAGTCCTGGGATTAAAAGGTGTCGACTAGGGGGCTGGAAAGATGGCTCAGTGGGTAAGAGACTGGCTGATCTTCCAGAGAACCCAGGTTCAATTCCCAGCACCCTCCTGGTAGCTCACAACTGTCTACAACTCCAGTCCCAAAGGACCTGACACCATTACACAGATATGAATGTAGGCAAACCCACCAATGAGCATAAAATAAAATAAATAATTTATTTGTTTGTTTGTTTTTGAGACAGGGTTTCTCTGTGTAGCCCTGGCTGTCCTGCAACCTACTCTGTAGACCAGGCTGGCCTCAAACTCAGAGATTCACCTGCCTCTGCCTCCCAAGTGCTGGGATTAAAGGCATGCGCCACAACTGCCCGGCAAATTAATTATTTATAAAAGAAAGTGTTGCTTAAAGTTCATGGGTTAAAACTAACCAGTACTCCCAGAGCTTGTATCTCTAGCTGCATATGTAGCAGAGAAAGCCTAGTTGACCATCATTGGGAAGAGAGGCCCCTTGGTATTGAAAACTTTATATGCCCCAGTACAGGGGAATGCCAGGGCCAAGAAGTGGGAGTGGGTAGGTAGGGGAACGGAGGGTGGCGTGGAGGGGGGGCGGGGGAGGAGGGTAAAGGGAACTTTCGGGATAGTATTTGAAATGTATATAAAGAAAATATCTAATAAAAATAAATTAAAATAAAAAAAGAAACTCTTCAATGCCATGGTGTTGGGAGGTGGAGCCTAATGGATGTATTCAGTCCATGAATTCTGAGGCCTTATGAATGGATTAATGCTACTATAGAGGCTTTGCTCTCCTCTTCTGCTGCCTGGGGACTCACTTCAGCTCTCAGTCTTTCAGGCATTGTGTGAAGATGAAACAAGAGGGGCCTCAGGAGTGCTGGTGCTTTGAGCCTACAGTTCCCATTTCTAAAATCACGAGAAATAAATTCTGGTCTTTGTAAATTACCCGGTCTATGGTATTCTGTTCCAGCAGCACAAGCCAGACTAACACTTCCTGTCAGTTTAAAATGAGACTTATCTTTTCTCATTTTTCCTGCCAAGGTCTACCAGGCTCAAGCTTCTACCACTGGCCCTCAATTCTCCCACACCAGTTACTTCTTGTTAGCTTGACACAAAGGAGAGTCACCTGAGGAAAGGGGACCGTCATCACATTGTCCTGTAAGCAAGTGTGTGGGGACATTTTCTTGATTGATGATTGATGTGGGAGAGCCCGGAATAGCATGTTCTCCAGCCTCTGGATGAGTGGTCCTGAGCTGTATACTAAAGCAGCATGAGCAAGGCACAGTAAGGACCCAGTCAGTAGCACTCCTCCATGGGCTCTGCTTCAGTTCCTGCCTCTAGGCTCCTGACTTGGCTTCCTTAACAATGTACTGTGATGTGAAAGTGTGAAATGAAATACAGCATTTCCTTCTCAATGACACAGAGAAGGACCAGACTCGGCTTGACCAAATGCTGTACACTGCCTTGTGACATCCATTTTTAACAGACTTCTGCAACGTCAGGTTAAGAACGTCCACCCAAGTAAATGATTTTCTTTGATTTCTGCTTGAGTCCCTTGGACTCCATTTTCCCCCTATGATCACCCTGATGTATCTTGAGAAAGAACATTACAAGGTCAGCTTTGCCCATATTTTCTTTAGTTCCCTTTTTTTCTCTTAATATTTACCCATCCATTGGTCTGTGACCTGATACCCAAATACAGACTCCCAGTTGCCCATGCTCTAGTTGGTATGGAGGCCAGTATCTTCTTCACAGTAAATTTCTATTATAGTGGCCCCTATACCCATGATATTGTTGAATAAAGGAGCGTTCACTCTAACAAATATGAACAATGTTTTTTTAAACAACTGTTTTCTTTTATAACACTTAACACACAACAGGTCAACTGAGCATCCTTGTGTATAGTGTTCTTTAATCACTAAACATTAGTGGACCTCTTACCCATTATGATGTAAAAATCCTTAGGACTTATCACAGATGATTATTATTATATCAACGTTAGTGGAGCTTTAAAAGAAGGTCCATCTCTGACTAAACTTAGAATTTCTTGTAGGAAGGGCCAAGATATCAATGCCTTGTAAGAACTACCCAGAGAATTATCTCAAGATCTCAAGTCAGGATTGGAAACTACTGATGTTCTTGGTGCCAAATAAATGGCTATAACTTTGTCCATCTAAATTTAACCCAAGTAATGGACTTCATTGTTTTAATATGAGTCATAAGTTATATAGAAGTGCACTCTAAGTGTGTGTGTGTATGTGTGTGTGTGTGTGTGTGTGTGTGTGTGTGTGAGAGAGAGAGAGAGAGAGAGAGAGAGAGAGAGAGAGAGGCAGGCAGAAGGGGAGGGGGAGGGAGTCTTTAAGAGTTCTAAGTTATCCTGGAATAATACTTTTCTCATGTTTAGCTGGATTCCCATCCTGAGGAGGACTCGAGGGGAGGGGGAGCTCTGACTGCTATGAGCCAGGTCAAACCACCCTCTCACTCTTATTACTCAGACCACTGAGACCAGAAATGTTGGGAAATTACCTACAATGCCATGAAAGAAATTCTGCACAACAGATAGCAACCCAGCCTCAGCTTGCAGGTGCTGATGCAAGGAAACCTCGATTGAAGCCACATGCTGCTCTTTCATGCAGGGAAGCATACATGCACGCAGGCAGCTGCTGGAGTTGAGTGATTGGCTGGGATGTTTATTGAATGTGCTGCGTGTGCCGGCTTATGGCGCGGCGACCTTGCAGTGTTTTCCTTTGCGGAAAAGCAGAGTTGGAGTGAAGCCAACTAGGCAGAGGGAACACAACTGACCGCCTTCTGCACTCCAAAGAACTCACTTCTTGGCAGCTCTGGTCCTCAAAGCCATCAGCTGACTCATATTTGATTTAAGCTATAGATAATTTGACAGTTCTATCAAATGTTTAAAAATAATCTCTCCTGGACAATTCTCAGCGTGTGTGTGTGTGTGTGTGTGTATGTGTATCAACAAATGTTGAGCTTGGACCTAAAACCAAGATATTACTAAAGAAAAACTGTCTTGAGAAAGTAAAAAGGTAGATGAGAGACAGGGGGAGAGAGATAGAGAGAGAGAGACAGAGAGAGAGACAGAGAGAGACAGAGACAGAGAGAGAGACAGAGACAGAGAGACAGAGACAGAGAGACAGAGAGACAGAGAGAGAGATTGGTTTTGGAGGGTGAAATTGCAGCCTCGGATGTGATCTTTTTGGAGGTCACAGAAATCAGGTGAGCAAGAAAGATGCTCTAAGCTTCAAGTCAAGGGACTAACTGTTGTGCTGAGTTTGTCAAAACACATACTACTAACCTAGTAACTGTTTATTATTATTATTATTATTATTATTATTATTATTATTATTATTTTGTTTTTTTGAGACAGGGTTTCTCTGTGTAGCCCTGGCTGTCCTGGAACTCACTTTTAGACCAGGCTGGCCTCGAACTCAGAAATCCACCTGCCTCTGCCTCCCGAGTGCTGGGATTAAAGGTGTGTGCCACCACACCCGGCCTTGTTTATTATATTTTTAAAGCAACTTAATTTCATTTCTTTAATAAGTAAATTCCTTTAAGCCCTTTATGAATTTGCACACAAGAAACTTAATTCTTATAGTCAGACTTGTCTGTTTGCTCATCAATGTTCATTTTGTTGATTTGTCTCCTTCCTCCTTCCTTCCTTCCTTCCTTCCTTCCTTCCTTCCTTCCTTCCTCCTTCCCTTTTTCTTTATTTCCTCCCTCCCTTCCTTTTCCTTCTTTCTTTCTTTCTTTCTTTCTTTCTTTCTTTCTTTCTTTCTTTCTTTCTTTCTTTCCGAAAACCCAAACCACCTTTGAAATCATTCCCTTGCCCCTGTCTTCTGACTCTAGGGATTATAGGTATGTGCCACCAGGCCTGGTCCATATGTGACTTTGTTACCTTTGGTAAATATTTTAGTCTATATAATAAAGTAAACAAATATCAATATAAGAAAAGGACTATAGCTGGGCAGTGGTGGTGCACACCTTTAATCCCAGCACTTGGGAAGCAGAGACAGGCAGATTTCTGAGTTCAAGGCCAGCCTGATCTACAGAATGAGTTCCAGGACAGCCAGGGCTACACAGAGAAACCCTGTCTTGAGAAAAAAAAAACACAATAAAAGAAAGAAAGAAAGAAAGAAAGAAAGAGAGAGATAGAAAGAAAAGGACTATATGTATATAGCATAGCAACAAAGAGAATTTTAATATAAATTACAATATGATCAACTAGCTGGAGTCAAGTAACTGCCTAAATGAATGTATCACTGATTTTAAATATATTGTGTGTATGCATATGTTTGTGTACAAGCATGCATGTGCATGTATATTTGTCCGTGCACTTAATCTTGGATATAAACTCAGACTTGACCTATTAATTTTGTTGACCTTTAGCAACTGCAAGCTGGACTCCTGGCATTTGCTATGCATAGAAATAGTCTCCAAAAAGAACAACCCAGCAGTACCTTAGAAAATAGATACCCATAAAAAACGTAACTTAAATTGAAGAAAATATGCCATTCAACGACAGGATCTTAAAGGATTTGTCAAATTGCTTACACTTTTCTTTTCCCACTCAAGTATAATCTTCCAATTGTTTATAGAGAATTGGAGGAAATTACGTTTCCCTCACACTGTTCTCCCAGATGTGTCCATCCAGGTGGCAGAGGCAGCACTATAAACAGACAGATCATCTGCTCATGCGCAGTGGCTGTCTGGCATTGGCTGTCCAGTACCTGGCTCCGGTGTAAGTGTATCAGCCCTTCCAATCTAACCACCATAGCTGCATGACTGACTATATGAGAGGAAGTTGATCAGTTGGACCATTTCTAACTTTTCTGTGCATCAAGAAGCATAGCAGACCTCTAAGAGGCTTTACTCAGCAACTGACTGAGACAGAGACAGATGCAGATACCTACAAACATTGGATGGAGGCCTTGACCCCTGTGGAAGAGTTAGGGGAAGGATGAAAGGCCCTTAAGAAGATGGCAACCACACAGAAAGATCAACAGAGTCAACGAACCTGTATCCCTGGGAGCGCCCATTGACTGAGCCACCAACCAAGGAGTACACAAAGGCTGGTCAGAGGCCTCCGACACATATGTAGCAGAGGGCTGCCATGCCTGGCCTCAGTGGGAGAGGATGTGCCTAATCCTGCAAAGACTTGATGCAACAGAGTAGGGGTTCACCTGGTGGAGGGCTGTGTTGCTCTCTCATAGTTGAAGGGGATGGGGATAGGGAAGGAACATTGTGGGGGTGACTGGGAGGGGAGTAACATTTGGGATGTAAACAAATAATTAATCTTTTTAAAAGGAAGTTCCATCTATAAGCACATCTTAAGCATTGGAGGAGAAAACAAAATCCTTTACTGTGTTCTAGCATGCTGCTTTCAGACCCTAGAGATGATGAGATGCCAGGTTCACTATAAAGCTTCAGGGATAGGAAGAATTCTGTGTGCAGTAGCTGAGTGACCAAGTCCTGGCTGAAGCTCCTGATAGCGAGCCCAGTCCTGACACTGGCCTGCATTCTAATTGTCCTCCTGTGAGAAGCCTAAGTCAGGAACGGACACACACAGTTCAGAGTACGAGTGAGTGAGTGAAAGTTCTAGATTCGGCAGGAGACATGGCCCCAGAGAACGAAACCATCTGGTAGTTAAACAGTTTCTTGGTGAATGTTGTAAACATTTTTATCTTCAACAGTTTGAGACTGAGTCTTAGCAAATAAAAACATATAGTGTATCCACTTTGTAAGAAGAATTGCTCTCTGGAAAGAAAATATCGGCTGACAGCACAGTCACAGAAACCTCTCAGAGCTTTCCTGCATTGACTAGCCATAGTGCTTTGGAGCACTCTTAAATTAGGTGTCTTGCCAGGTGACACCCAGACAAGGTCAAGCTTCGTATTATCAAGGGTTACCTGGGTGGACAGTCCTTTTCATGGCACGTCTTCTGTCTCGAGCTGGGCTGTGTTTCTGGGTTACAGAAGGTCGTTTTCACTATACCATGGCCCTTCTTGACACAATGAGCAGCCTGCCGGCGGATACCTGGAGAAAGGACCACGCAGGTTGAATTTTGAACCCATATGAATGCTACTGTACAAGAAACCCACGTCCTCAGAGGCCCTGGGTTAAAGACTGAAGGTGAGAGTTTGAATCCAAGAGGAGCCTTCAGATGGTACCATCCCCAAGACATTTGAGTGACTTTGATCAAGTCTCTGAGTCTTTGAGTAACTTTGCCTATGGTCTTTGAGTCTTCTTAGTTGAGAGGCCCAATGTATTGGAGTAGATATTTTTCCATCCTTTTATGCCCTTTACAAATGCCTGTCTCCCAGGATCTGTGAGCATGATGAAGTGTTGGTACTACGTTAACCTGGAGAGTGGTTCTTCACACTGAAGAAATAGCTGTATGTACAGAATGACTGCTGGCTCTCTTCCCTTCACCTGTCAGGACCAATACAGCTTCGTCTCCTTAGTTTCCAGAGCGTTGGCTCTGCTGATTCGTCATCTCCTCCTCTCCTGGGTTGTTCTTTCTTCCTCACAGATCTAGTCTGTTCCTCCCCGTACCTTGCTCTGAACTCTTGAACACTTATGGATGACTGTGGTTTCCATCGAGGCCTGGAAATTGGACAGCTATCTTTTTGTCTAACTGCTGCTTCTAATTCTCCTGGCCTAGGGATAGAAGCCTTGTTTCCCTCACATTCCAGTGGTCATGCACACTATTTACCTTCCTTGATTTCTCTAAGCCCTCCCATACCTTTCAACACAGCCACGGAGTGAGCGCCAGTCAGACAACTATTTCCTGCTGGGGCTTCCGAGTGCTATCATCTCCCTTACGATAATGAAATTAATCATTTAGAGTAAAAATCAAACACTAGTACTCATCAGTGGCATCCTTGTTAGTCTGAAACCCAATTTTGGAAGAGTGGCAGCTCTCTTTAATATGGGCTGTTGTGAAAGCTTTGGTGGAGGCTTAGAATCAGGTCATGCTTTTAAGAGTAATTACTATTGTGTAACTGCAAATTCAGAAACTATGAGGTTAGACGATATCAAAATGACTGTGATTTTCTGTGAAAAGAAAAAAAAATATAGCTTGTCATTTTTTTTTTCAAACTGGACACTGCCCACAGAGAAATTTCACTTATTAAGGCTTCCAATAAACCTGTGTGATGTCATAACACTAAATTCGTTGTCATCTGAAACAGTTACCTGAAACTTCTGCTTCTAAGATGGAAAATCAGACCTGTGAGATGGCTCTCTGGGTTGGAGGCTCTCAGCCAAGCCTGACAACTTGAGTTTGGTTTCCAGAGGCCACAAAGAGTAAGGGCAAACCCGATTCCTGCCAGTTGTCTTCTAACCACTATATATCCACAGTGCCATCTGTGTGCCTGCACACAGACACACACATAGACACACACACACACAGACACACACACACACAGACACACACACACACAGACACACACACACACACAATGGTATTTCAGAAGATTGTAAATTCCTTTAAATTCTTAATAAATTGTATTGGCTATTATTGGTACAGGGCCAGTTAAGTGCCTTGATTTTTTAAGTACCTGTCACCCATGCTTTTGAACTGCTTACCATGGAAGGGACCATGCCTTGAAAGAAGGAAAAGTTCCTTGTGAAAAACAAGTTCAAGAATGGTGACAGCTCATGGCAGTCTCAACTTAATATTGCAATTTTTCAAATAGAGTCTGTTATGCAGTTAGTTTGTTTAAGATGGTTTAAATTTAAAATTCACACTAGAATTTGTTAGATAAAGCAACCAAAGACAGCTTTGCAAACAAGAGTGCAGCATTTCTAAAATGTCAAAACTTATGAGATCAAGGAGGCTCCAGGCTGAGCCTAACCATATTGTCTGAAAAGACTCCAAGGACTCTCACCTCAGTCTGGGAAGGACTGATGAGATCTCTTTACACCCACTCAAGTGTCAATGATATCATTACATAGTAAAGTTCACATTAGCACAGAAATTATCATTCTCAGACTGCACATAAAAATGTTTTAGTAATGTGAGATGATGGAAATTTTGTGAATCAATAGCTTTACCAGTAGAATATCTTCATAAATACCAGTACACAGAAATAACACTAACTTTTCAAGAAGAAGAAAAGGGTGAGGGTTGAATATTGTTGATAAATCCAATGTATTCCATCAACTTTCAACTTCAATTTCCAGAGAATGTTATTTTCCTGGCTTTATTTATGGGGTATCAACTCCCTCTGAAGACACTCTGCTTAACGCAGGTTTTGAGACACACTCCGACATTGGGATATAGAGATTTCATTCATCCAGCCCATTTGGACCTGTTTCTATACTCTGTATAATTTAATTTTCTAGACAATTGAAGCTTCAATGCTACAATTCTTCTTTTCCAGCTCAGAAACTTCACAGACTTATTGCTGACTCCAACCATTGATTAGATAGGCACGAATGTCCTTGACTTTATCACTGGTGGTGGCTAACAAACACCCTTACAGATCCCAGCAGTAAGTCTGAAAGCCAATACCATTTTCCCCATCAGAATGACAGGCACCTGATAATGCAATTTCACAAACTGATTGTTATATTAGAGGAATCTTTGGGAGGAAAAGGTGTGAAAATTTGTCCAAGTAAAAGAATCGACTTTGCCTGAAGAATGTTTAGCAGTGGTAGAGAAAATAAGTGTTTCTTTCCTTTGAAGGAACCATTCCCAAAATTAAGCCAAATCAGTTTTCCAACCCAACTGTGACTCCTTGTCTGTAGCTATTCTGTGCAAGCCAGGCAAGCCACACAATTAAAGAAAATCAGAAAAGCCTGCAAGATCCCATGCCACTTAGCTACTCCCAGGTGAAGCAGGCATTCAGCATTTCATGGAGCTCACCTGCTAAGCACGGCACCAACTGGGAAATTGCAAGCAACTGTAATATTAGAGAACAAAACTAAAGGCCCCAAAACATGACGGGGCCTAATCCCTGCAGTTACACAGGGTAGAAAAGCAAGGTGGCTTAGGAGAGCCACAGAATGGGAGACCATTGCACTGGCCACTGGTGATGTACAGCTGAGAGTCTGAGAGATCTCTGCTCTCCCCTTTCTATGCGTGTGATAAACTATGCGTCATCTTCAATCACTCACATATGTTAAGCCACCTTGATAGTTTTATTATCTTTATGAAGTCTTGCTTTAAAACGTGTCTTCAAGGGCTTACTTGAACAGAATGAAATAAAACATTTCCCAATGTTAACCACCCACCATTTCTACTTGGGAGACAATGACTTAAGGGGTCTCAAGGATGCTGTTAGGGTATCCTGTTTTTTGGGGTACCCACCCTCACCCTGTTTTCTTGTAATTCCCATCCCATCTTTTGGTCTCTTGTGTTTTCTCTCCTTTTCCTGTGTTACTGTATAATTTTATAATGTAGAAAGTTTTCACTTTAATATAATAACAAACATCGCTGAATGGTTCCGTGTTCTGTCTTCTGTCTTTTCATTTTGCATTGTGCGCACTGTGTGAACATCAGTATCCCTTCCTTTGTGTCTCTTGGGTATTAACATAGATAGACATGATTTTCTCTGCCAGAGCCAGAGATCTTCCTGTAACTGCAATAGACAATGTGGTGAAGCTCAGAATATCACCAGGAAAATCCCATTAAGTCAGGGGTGGTACTGAAGGATCAAGCTGTAACAAAACTACTGTTGAATTGACATTAGTTAAGGATATTCTCTTTCTCACCTAACTTCGGATGTAGCTTTATGATCACTGCAAAGCTCAGCCACTTAGCTCTTTTGTCCCCTGATACTGTGAGATACTACACCTAAGATTTTTATATCTTGAAACACAAGAGGGTGGAGGGTACTCTGCTTCTCGGTGGACTCTCTGACAACTAGCACTAGGTAAGTTTTAGTATGTGTGGTCTGGGACAAGTAATTTCAGTGTAAAGTTTAAACCTGAATTTCTCTGAGAGCTGAGAGGGACTCACAGGCTGAAAGTCCTTAGAGCTACATTCACAGTGACTTCACTTTTCTCGTGAATGATCCTCAGGGAAAAGATTTTATACCCCATTTATCTCCTGCTAAAACTGCCTTTTCTTCTCTGGGATCCTGGCCCATATGGGCCATAGGCCAGGGTAATGCTGGAGACAGCCATAGTAATCAAGGATGGATTGTCCGTTAACCCCCATGTAACACTGGCCAGACTGTGCCTCTGGCCTAGATTGAGTTCTACCTTAGCAGTTTCAAAAGCTTATATATGTGCCCATACATAATCAAAATACATTATATATGTGTATAAAATATATAAAAATAAAACATATTAAAAATGAACATTTTAGGGGCTAGGGAGATGGCTCTGTCTTGTGTAGTGCTCTTGCAGAGAACCCAAATTCAATTTTCTGCATCCACATTAGGAGGCTCACAGCTGCTTTATAGCTGTAGTGCCAGGGACCCAACACCTCTGGCTTCTTCAGGCACTTGCACACATATGCACACTCACCATTCCTACATACACACAATTAAAAATAAAAATAGGTGTTTTATTATTATGAGTTCTAAAAGCTATATGAAGTTCTCCATGCTAAATTGAAGAAACGAAGAATTGTTTATAAGCTAGATTATGGATAATCTAATTTCTGACTCCAGACTGTATTCTATGACTGGTACCTGGGGTTGGGAGTAAGCAAAGAGGTCAAGTAGCGTAAGAAGGAAGCTTGTGGGGAAGAATGGCTTCCTGGCATGATCTGTCCATTTTGATTCCCCTGGCTATATTATGCATCTTGGCTGTCTGCTATGCAGGTGCTCTGCTTTTACAGGCAGTAGATCCGGGAAGGAGGCAAGAGGTTCCAGAACAGACTCAAGTGTGGTCCAAAGACTAGACCAGAAATAAAGTGTCTGCGTACGACATTATTTCTAAAGCTACTGAAATGAGTGAGCATCCCCAACCCCCATACCAAGAGGTCTGCCCTTTGCCTGCAAGGACTTGGCAAACTTTACACATCACTTAGGCAATGCCTGAATTTTCCAAGAATCCTCTCTTGCCTTCATATGTCCCTTTGTGGTGTGGTGGTACCCATGTGATGAAAGCAGACCAATGAGACGTAAGCAGAATATCAGTTCTTTTTAAGCCACACCCACATAGTCACTGTTCAAAGGGATCCCTTGGGATACCTCCACGTGACTCAAGATCAGCAGATACAGAATGAAAACGTCAGCTCGGATCACCTCTTTCTCCTACGCCAAAGTTCGTGGGGTTTCCAAGTGGAAGCTGCCATTTCTCACCTGTTCCACACGTTACACTGCATTCTGTCCAGCGGCCAAATTGCCAGAAGTACAGCAACTTCTCCACGTCATTGTCAAGGCCATCTTTCCGGACTGTGTACTCATACTTGATACCAGGGTTAGTCACCTGGAATAGTAGCTAAAATTCAAGAGACGAGTCCTGTCAAAGTCTGTCCTGAGTATCGATTGTAAAGCAGACATTTAAGAACTATACCCAGTGGCTGGGGAGATGGGTAAGAAGCTAAAGTGCTTGCTGGGCACCCAGGTAAAAAACCAGGCATGGGGGTGTGCACCTATAATCCTAGCACTAAGGAAGCAGAGAGAGGAGAATGCGTGGGGTTTGCTGGCCAGCCAGTCTAACTGAATGCACAAGCTCCAGGCTTAGTGAAAGACTTGTCCCAAAAAAGTCAAGTAAAACAAGGCAAGCAATTGAGAAAAATGTCCCAAGTGACACTGAGCTTGGGTACATTTGCACACTGGCACATACACTACACGATATCACTTCATTTTGTCATTCTTGGCTGGGAAGCCACACGAAGACACTTTAAATGTATAAGGAATACACCAGCCTGAGGACTACATTCAAACCTCCCAGTGGATGGTTTTGAGGCCCTGGGGCTCCGACAGTTCTAAAGAACAAAGAAGAAACAGCACAGGCTCTTGTCCCAGTATCAGTGGCCAGCATGAGAAGAATAGTACCTAGCACACTGGCCACCAGCCGGTTCCCTTCCCTTCAGTATTACCTGGAGCCACACTGACTCGTTGGTGGGGCCTGGAGCTATAAGTTTCTCCAGATCTCCTTTCCTGTCATACTGGAAAACGGTCCCTGCCAGTTTATAGTTTCCATTCCACTGGATAATGAACCCTCCGTTGAGGTAGTATTTTTCTGGATCTTCACTCCTAATGGCCAGGAAATTGCCAGCTGCCTTGATTTCCATCACCCTTATATCCCTCGCACCTTTGGGAATAAGTCCGATGTCAACGTAACCTAAGGACAAAAGAGACAGTGATGAAGGAGGCGTGTTAGCTTCTCAGCTATCGCTACATCAGCATCTCCATCCATCAGTGCCCGTGGTGGGTGGCTAATGGGGCAAGAAACACCAAGTAAGAAGAATTAGAAAGAGACTAACCAGCCACAGAATTCACCGGAGCTTCACAACTTAGTGTGTAAGTGGCTGTATGAAGACAGGTGTGACAATACAGATGGGACAATACAGAAGATTTGTGGCCCACGAAGCATTGATTTTTCTTGTGTGATTCTATGTGAACAGGTCAGAATGTCTGAGCTCCAACCTAACTTCCTGCTGGTGTGTCCCTGCCTCTCCCTTTTATTCTTGCCATCAGACTACCTCTCCCAAGCAATACACAGGCTACATACTTTTCTTCCTCATCATTGACACCATGTCAAAAACAGCTTCTTAGATATAATTTAATCCAAGCTGCTATTCATTCAGACCTTCTGGAAGGAACCTCAGTTCCCTTGATTGCCACCTGGCTTGCTTCCATCAGTCCAGGATGAAAACTTTAGTTCTGAGCCCTGTTTTCTACACCATCACACAGTTCTGTCCAGCAGGAAGCCTTCCTCCTCCTCTCCTCCTATGGTTTGCAAAATTACCAACTTAATTTTCAGGGCTCTCCTCCAGGCTTCTGAAGAACCCATATCTATTTTAAAGCATTGATCGACTCTGGCTGCAATCTTCTCCCGCTTAATGGTTGCCATGGTAGGAGGCACACTGGTGAGAGAAGCAACTGACACTTAGTGCTCACCAGTTCCTTATGCTTTCATGATACCCATGCTTCTTAGCAACCGTGGCTTTAGAAGGTGGAAGGAAAATGGGCTTTAAGATGGCCTTGTTTTCCAGCTTGTGCATCGTGCAGATCTTGCTCTCTGAATTTCAACCATTCACTTAACTCCCTTGAGTCTCGTCTGCACAATGATAGGAACTGAAGGGTGATGGGTGAGTAGTCTCTCAGATCCACTATTCAAAGATTTCAATTTCTTATAGGTTGGTTTTAAGGCATGTATAAATCCATTAATTCTCCATGGGTGGTGCTCACATGTGCCTCTCTCTCTCTCTCTCTCTCTCTCTGTGTGTGTGTGTGTGTGTGTGTGTGTGTGTGTGTATACAGGCTCATGTATTGTGGCCTTGAGTTTGATCTCATAGGCTCAGAGAGGGTATTGGATGCTAAGAACTCTGACCTAATCCTCTGGCATTATCAGGATGTAGTAAAAAGTAGGAAGTAGGTCCTTGCAAGAGTCAGTAGATGACAGGGGATGCACTCTGAAAATCTGATTGCCATATGACTAACAGCCTCTGTCACATGTTCCGGTTGCCATGACATTCTGCTACTCTGGGCCCAGAAACAATAAAGCCTGATCAAGCAGGGACTGAAATCCCTAAAGCCATGAGCCAAAAATAAGTGTTTCCCCTTAAGTAGTTTTCTCTTGGGTGTTTGTAGCGATAATGTAAAACTGTGACTAATACACTTCTCATCTCTGTCATCTGAACATGCCTACATGGCTTTACCCTGGTAGTCAAATCCTATGTGAGTCTTAAAATAGCTGGTTCAACTCCATTTGGCTTTCATGGATTTGCCTGATACAGCTCAGTAATACCACTAATTCAGGAAAAAAAATGATCACATGTAAATAGAACTAATAAAAATTTGAAAACACCTTTTGGGATATTGCTCTTTGTAACCAACCATTGTCTGATTTAGGATCTTACATGCCTTCATACTGCAGAACTCACCAAGGAAGAAAAAACATGGTGCTAAATATTAAATCTGCTACCTTGTTCATGGCTTTAAATAAAAAAGGAAAATACAGAAAACATTTTTTAAGTTTGATTTTTTTATCTTTCCACGTAAGTGAAATTTCCAAAATGGTAAATAGCTATCACAGACAAACTAAAACTGGAGGAACTCTAAATGTCAACTAGAAACACTTAGTGATTATCTGTGCTTCTTCTGAATGCTTGGAGTTAGAGAAGGAACTGGTAGGGATACATCTTCTTGCATATTTCCCATAGTAAGCATACTCCACTAGAGAAAACTTGAAAATATATTCTGACCTGAAAGAAGCAGTCTCTGGGTCCATGGAGACCACCCAGAGAACCTGCCCATCACCTCCCGGTCTACAACACTCAAAGTGTTGAGGACAGGACAAAACAAATCAACCTTATTTCTGAAGACATTGGTATTTAATATGCCATTTTACTGAACTCTTTTTGCAAAAGAGAGAGAGAGAGAGAGAGAGAGAGAGAGAGAGAGAGAGAGAGAGAGAGAGAGAGAAAGAGAGGAGGGGAAGGGAGGGGAGGGGAGGGGAAGGGAGGGGAGGGGAGGGGAGGAGGAGGGGAGGGGAGGGGAAGGGAGGGGAGGGGAGGGGAGGGAGAGGCAGAAGAGGGAGAGGGAAGAGTTGATCCACTGGCGCACTTGGTCCCTGATCATTGTCACTTCTAATAAATAGGTGCTCATTAGAGGCCACGTGACTGAGCCTGGGTAAACTCTCTACAATGGTTTGCTTGTCTTTCATAAAATTGATGCTGTCTGCTAGTGGTAACTAGAACAACACTCACTAGAGGCCTGATGCTCACAATATATGTGAGGTGCTTCTGGAGGAAACTAAGTTTTTTTTTTCTTTTGCTCATTAATTTGTTTATTCAATTTCTATCTCAATTGCAGCCCCCTCCCTTCTCTCATCCCAGTCCCACCCTCACACCCCCTTCTTACATTCCCCCCTCCTCCTCTCCCTCCCTGGTACTACCCCAACATTAAGTTTTTAAATGCATCTTCTGTTGCCTCCCTCGAGAACAGTGGCATGCAGGTGTCTGTCTCAGATACAGTTCTGGGTTTAACGTGAGTCACAGGGTGAGGATGAACTTCAGAAAAAACTCAATGTTCCTAAAAGTTTGCTCTGTCCTAGATTTAGAGCTCCAGTCTTCATTATTTCAAAAGTGTGACATTCTCCTAATACATAATGAGCCATCACAACTGCCTTATTAGAAGCCAGGCGGAAGGGAGGGTCACAAATGGATAGCACCTTCTTGCTCTCACTTTTAGGGCAAAGGGTTAGAGTAGTCTTCGTCCCTGGAAGGATTTTAGCCTGTATATAAAAACCCTGTCGTGTCTAACTACTCTACCCATCCTTCCCTTCCAAGCCAACCTAAAACTTTTTGGGGAACAGCAACAGTATAGGGTGACAATATCCAATCTCTTTGGGTACTTGGGTTCTGAGACAGTCATATTCCCTCACATCCCCTCTGGAATGTTTTCTTATGTGATTCTCCAATCTACTTGCAATTTCTTCTCCAGGCCCTTATTCCCTTAATTTGGATTAATGTTATGGCTGGTAGCACTGACTTAATCTACAGCGAGCAATTATATGTTCTCAGAGAAATAGACTTGTTAAGATGTTGCTCTCCTCATAGTATTTTACCCACCCAATGTCATGCAACTGTCTCTGTTCTCCTATGTCAAAGCAAACACAGTGAACTTTGTGATGTAGCATTCAATCAACTTTAAGCCTTAAATCAATGTGATTTCCTCCTAAAAGTATCTCTTCTCCTCCCACCCCTCAATAGGCATGTTTCTTATGCCCAAACTACTATATCCTTTCTCCTTATGCCTGTACAATGGACGTTCTTAGAGGGATCCCCTCATTCAAATCTTCAGCAAATACATGGTTGTGGAATTGCGCAGACAGAAACAGCATGAGCTGTGCGTGTTATTGATCTCTAATGTACATTTCACTTCCAACCATTAATATGGGTGACAGAAACTAGTGAGACATTACAGTGAAAACTAAGTGTATGACTGTCAGTAGGTTGGGTCTGGTGAGACTGGTGGGAACTGGTGGGATCTGGGCTTCCAGGTACACATAACATTTCAGGAAGATGCTATTATATGCTAAGAATCTACCATTCTAAACATACTGATGCTGGCATCAAGAGTTTATACTACAGATCAGGGACTTCCTTTGTCCCTTTTGTCGTTTCTAAATGGCAGAATATTATGTTTATTTTCCATGCTTTTTGTGCAAATGAAATTATAAGTGGGGTGCATTGATCAGAGAAAACTCAGTTAATTTAAATGTTGTGCTGTTATTATATGTAACGAATCTCCTAAGTTTGTGTGTGTGTGTGTGTGTGTGTATATATATATATATATATGTATGCATATAGTGTGTATGTAATTAAATATTCATTTTATAGTACCTCCTCTAGTTCAAAACCTTAAGATGCAAATCTAAGAACATAGTGATTATGATTAGATAAAGAGGCAGGAATCAAGGCTGATCTTGTAGGCATTAAGTTAAGTGGTTCATTTATCCATATGAAAGTCTTAGAGTGCTCAGCGATGGTGGTCCCTTAATCCCAGCAAGAAGACAAAGAAGACCAGTATGACCAAGGCTATAACTTAAGTATAGTGGCTGCAGCTTGGAATAGAAGTATAGAGAAGCTAAAGAAGGAGAGAGAAACAATCCCGAATGGCGATTTTAAGAGGTTAAGGATACTAAACAGTGTTAGAAAAGAGAGCTGAGTTCAAAGTAGATAAGGAAGCTTAAGCAGTGGAAACACACGAAGGCTGAGGAAGCTGTACTCCATCGGGTCTGAATCAATGAATACTGGCCATGAGGCTGCGAAGACCATTCAGCTGTTAAGAGTGCATACTGCCCTTAAAGAAGGCCTGAGTTTGGTTCCCTGAAACCCACCTCCAGTCTCTGTGGGCACAGCACTCAGACCTACACACACACACACACACACAAAGCACACACACACACACACACACACACACACACACACACGGCCAAAAGCTAAAAATAAATCTTCCTTTTTTGTTTAAATTAGGCTGTAAATTTTAATGATGAATATTAGCCTGGAACACCTTTGACCAGCTTAATGGTTCATCAACTTCCTTTTGAAGCAGAAATTCTGTTTAATTTGCATCTACAGGTCAAATGTCAGAGCCGCATCCTTTCCCTGTTTCCTCTCTGATATAAAACAGACACGACCTCTGAGAGGGTCGCTGTTGTATCCATTACTCGTCAACACATGCTCAATTGTTTCTCAGGTAATCAGCAAACGAATGGACAAATCAGGCAACTTTAATATCTGGATGTAATATCTGACACTTTGCTCCAGGTTCTTCTAATTCCAGATACTTCTCATCACGGTAATCACAGCGCTATCTCACCCTGTTACTGCTTTTCCTTTTTCATAAACAATGGAAAATGAAGTACTATGAGGTGTTAGAAGAAGAGAGGCATTATGTACCCCAAGTCTGGCATGAAGTTGAGGTCAAGATGGTATCATCTGGTACATGGCGTCACATCTACTGAATAAGATATCTTTCCACAGAGTAAGACAGGAATTTATTTGTTGGAACGTTATCCCAAGGATGCAAAAGATATGGACACTTTTTCTTAGAGACTGCAACTTCAGCACAAAGATATACACATATAGTCAGACCTAAGGATATCAGGACTACAAAGAGAAAAAAGTATTACTCAGGGTCAGTAGGGACTTCAGAAGTTGAGGTTTGGGGGATGGCTCCTTTGAGGCTAATGGTGATCAAGATCCCAACCTCATTTCTTGCCTCCTGAACCATTTTAAGTCTGCATCATCCTTTCTCATTCTTTAACAACAGACAAAAGCGTCTGGCCAATGTTTCATGCCTCCACAGCTAAAGGTAGTAGCAGCAATTGTTTTCCCAGTGAGGAAGAAGAGTGGGGAGGAAGAAGGATTGGGTCTGACTATCATAAACACTTTAATTGGAGACTATGTTTGGTTGAAATACTTTTAAAATAATTCTTGTAAGAAGAGCTGTGAGTCAAAGAAAAACATTGATGCATCCAATACCCAAAAGAGTAGTTTTATTTAAAAGAGTTAAGCAATCAAAGCAAAGCAATCAGGGGGAAAAAAACCCCCAAAACAACCTAACTCAGAACAGCTAGTTGGCTGCTGTTCTTTATTAGCAAGAGAGTGTGAAATCAATCTTAAGAAAAAAAAAACTCATTTTTACCTAAATTCCTAGGAGCAGTTACCAAATAGATACTCCAGATAGAGATTGTGGTCATCTAGAGTTGAGCCAGGTAGAGGCAAAGTCCAAAAGATAATTTTGTTCCTAGTTAATAATTACATTAAGTTAAACGAATAAAGCAAAATGAAGTGTGGCAAAAGCACAGGCTAGCTGGAGAATAAATTCAGAGCACTGTCTACTAAATACGGCTCCCTCTCTAACTTTGAACTTCACATGAATCCCCTACATCAATTCAATGTAAATGCACTTCCGGTAGTCTTTTGCAGCATGCCCCTGCTTCATCTGCATGGTGGAAGAGTGGTAGGCACTGTCTTTCCCCCTCCCCATGTCAAACTTCACTAATCACGTAGCAAAGATGGGGTCTGTTAAGTATCCTATGGATTATGAACATGGGCCATCTTAACGGCAGGCAGGAATGAAACTCCGTGCATTACCCCTGTGCATTAGGAGGAACAGGACCAGAGATCTATGAGAAACCTGTAGGCACAGGCAGTGTAAAGCTGCCACCAATTCAGGGGTACCAAAGACCACTCAAGCATTTCAAGCAGCAAGTGGAAGAGAGAGAACTTAACACATGGTCTCGGGGAGACGTCGGATGCTCAGTGATTGCATGTGGCCAGGAGTACAGGCCAATCTGTTGTTGCCCCCTACCCCTTTGTCATCTCCAAGAGATTAGGGAAGAAGAAAAACAAAACAATAAAATAAAGCAGAAGTAAAGTCCAATTCTCTAAAATATTAGAAGGTTAAATAGAGAAAATTTAGGAACAACAACTCAGGTCATCATGTAAAATGTGAGACATGAAAGATTCTCAGCATGGCAGAGATCATAGCTACAGATCTTTATGGAGAAACAAAGCTGAGGTTAAAAGAAACACAGTTTTACTTTGAGTTTTTATAATTTGGGTTAATAGGACCATATCTAAGTAATAGAAAATATCTACAAAAAGCCTTCATTTAGATTTTTAAAAAAAATTACAGCCACCACATGATGCTTAATTATAACTTTAACACATACTGGATTATCATTTGCACTCCCGGCAAGCAATCAAAAAGATTTGTGTCATCCATAATAAAGCTATCAGTGAAGACAGGAAGTGCAGTCTGCCAACAGTAATACTTAAAGGGAGGGAAAGAATCATTTCACAATTTGACATTAATTGGTCAACTGTCAAAATTGAAAAAATAAGGATAGAATTTAGGTAAATGTGGACTAACTGCTAGTATGTTTACTATGGGGCAATGGGTCATGTAATCAACTGAAGAAAACACTCAGTTCTCTTGGGATCACATTTTAGCACTTTATCCCGAGGAGTAGACATAGCTAGGAGGGAGAGATTGATTTTTTTTAGGACCCAGAAACCAGTCCCCTTTTATATCTGAAGGAGAGTATCATTTCCGATTCTGATGTTACCTCTACGCAGCTGGCAAGGCTTCTTTCTGGTTTGTGATCTGAATCCAAAACCCAGAGAACTAATTCCCACCACCACACCCTGGTCAGTGGGAACCGCTGATGACTATCTCGCTCTACACTCTACAAGTGGGAAATGCAAATGTTCACGTCCTGTGTCTGAGCACATTTTGGTGACCGACCCTTCTTGACTGCCTTCCCTTCCCTGATGTTTCCAGGTCCTCTATCCTCTAAATAATCATTTACATCCGAGTTCTTGTTTCAGAGACTGTCTGAGGAGGGCCAGTTAAATAGCCCCGAGTTCTCTTCATCTTAAGATCTTAGCTTTAGCAGCTAGAGATCATGGCTGGTACAAAGGTATCATGAGAACTCCTGCACGGCCATAGTGGGTGAAATGATCGTAGAGTCTCACCACACTCTCCTAGTTCACGGGTGGTTCGAAGGGCTGCATGAAGCACTCTGAATACAGGAAAGGAACAGTGAAGCATGGGTGAAAGCCAGATGTTAGATAGAAGAGCCTTCCTGAGACTCGTAAGAGACCATTGTGTTGGATGCCCAGGCTGCGAATGTGAAGCATCTCTGTCTTGCCTCTCCTTTGACCCTGAAGGTACGCTTTGGTACCTTCCCCCATGTTGCTGGCTTCTCTGTCCTCACATACAGAATCCCCATCTTCTCTGTGTGTAACTTCATCTCTCCCTGGCTTTTGGTGTTGTTCCTCTTACGATGCATGTTCTAAAGGAAGATATCTTCCTCAGAACCACACTGTTATCTGTTCCCCTGAGCAGCCACCAGCCTTTTTGGGTCAGTGTAACACTTCCCTGTATTTATTTTTAGGAATGGTTGTTCCTGTAACTACCAAATGGAGCTGATTTCTTGAATTTTTACAAGCTATTTTTAAAACAAGAAAATTAATTTGATTTTTTTTTTGGTTGTTTCTCCAACATCCCTTGATACTTCAGTTACTTGGGGTGTTTCTTACCAGATCCTTCCTTCTGTCTAAACAGCTTCTTCACAGTCTGGCAGGCAGAGCCATCTCCAAGGCACACACCACAGCGATCCTCTGTAGCATTGGAATCAATCTCGTAGTCACAGCCAACCCTCTGCAGGGAAGACAAGGCTGGGATGAATGACATAGCTAGGAGACATCATAGCTGCCTCTACCTGTGACTTCTTTCCGACTTTATTATTCATAGTCTGAGTGCTTGTTTCCTTGTCTTGGTGACAGGCACAGAGATAACTAAAGCACCTTCCTATTGGCACAAGAAATAAAAGCATCCCTCCTCAGCTATGCAAAGATTAGCTTCAGGACAATTAACCTTTTCAGATACTCAGATACCATAGACAAAGGGCATAATTTTTGTATGTAACCTATGCACACCTTATATTCTTTACATCATTTCTAGAATAATTATATACCCAGAGGCCACATCTGCCAGAAAATCAGGTAGGCTGTCTTTGGGACCCCCCCCCCACTCTGTTCCCCACAAATGCAATTCCCCAGTCTCATCCCTAGGGTTGCAACAGAACACCAGCCTTTAGGTGTTTAATCACCCCTGCCCACATCCCCTGTGGGTACCACAAAACAGTCGCTCCTAACCTTCTTCTCCCCACTTGTTGCTGTATCCTGACCCCAACTCTAGCAGGTACTACCCTGCTAACCAGAGGACATGCCTGCTTGCCAAAAAAAAGTAGGTGGACTGCCCAAAGACTTTCTCCTTTCTCTCTCTGTCCCCTGGGATACTTTCCCAGCCTAGGCCCTAGTGCTACAACAGAATACCAGCTGCAGCCTGTCCTCATCCCTGTTCACAACTCCTATATATCGTACAAACCATCCAATTCTCATCCCCCTTCCCAACTCCTTGCTTTGTTTCAGACACTAACTCCCAGGGCAACCAGTAGGCTGAAGGTAGGCCCACCCCTCTCCTACTGTTCCTGAGATCCAGTCTCCCCAGTTCATCTCCAGCTCTGTAGCTGGAAACCTGCTGTGATCTCCCTTTCCTTTTTGATCCCAAGGATATTCTCCAACCTTCCTTTCCTGAACTCATCCCAGTATCCCAGACTCCAACATTAGCAGGCATTCCCTGTGAACACACCAGGTGAACAGGACAGAAAAACAGATAACACACAGCCATCATATTCTCTGAAAATCCATAGACGAACAAAGACCAAGGAACAAAAACACCGATGCCACAAAGCCAAATCCAGAAATCAGCACCTAGACCTATGGTCAGCCCCAACCCAGATACCGAAGCCACCTTCAATTTTTTTTTTTTGTTTGTTTTTGTTTTTTGATTTTTTTGTTTTTTCGAGACAGGGTTTTTCTGTATAGCCCTGGCTGTCCTGGAACTCACTTTGTAGACCAGGCTGGCCTCGAACTCAGAAATCTGCCTGCCTCTGCCTCCCGAGTGCTAGGATTAAACGTGTGTGCCACCACGCCTGGCTTCACCTTCAAAAATTTTGACACAGAATTGTTCCTGACAAAAAGAAATGCAGGAACAAAAATGGAGCAGAGACTGGAGGAATGGCTGAGACCAGTGACCAGCCCTGGGCAGGCACCAAACCCTGACACTGATACTGATGCCATGTTGTGTTTGCAGACAGGAGCTTAACATGGCTGTCTTCTGAGAAGCTCTACCAGTAGCTGACTGAGACAGATGCAGATACGTACAGCCAACCATTGGACTGAGGTCAGGGACCCCCATAGGAGAGAGGATATACCTAATCCGGTAGAGATTTGATAATTCAGGGAAGGACAATGGGAGGGAGTAGACCTCTCAGAGGTAAAGGGGAGGAGGGATGGGGTGAAGAACTCTGGGAGGGGAGACTGGGAGGGGGCAACATTTGGGATGTAAATAAATAAATAAATAAAATAATTAATTACAAAACCCACACAATTAACAATAGCCCAGGCAATCTGTCTCTGCTAGAGCCCAGCTATCCTACCACAGCAGGCCCTGACTAGCCAAACATATTTGAAACACAAGAAAAAGACCGTAAAATAGCCTTTATAGTCGTAAATCTATAGCCTATAAAGGCTATAATAGAGGTCTTTAAAGAGGAATTGAATAAATGCCTTAAAGAAATCCAGGAGACCAGAAACAGACAGTGTAAGAATAAATAAAATTGCTGAAGAGCTGACATTGGAACTAGAATAAAGAAGAAAAACACAAGCTGAGGGGGTTCTGGAAATGAGAAATTTAGAAATTTGAACAGGAACTACAGAGATGAGCTTGAATAACAGAATATAAGAGATGGTAGAAAGAATCTCAGGAATTGAAGATACAATAGAAAGAATGGATACATTGGTAAAAAAAAATGTTACATCTAAAAAATTCCTGACACAAAACATCTAGGAAATCTGGGACAGCAAGAAAAGGCTAAACCTAATAGTAACAAAAATAAAGGGAGGAGAAGAACCCTAGCAAAGGCCTCGAAATGTTTTCAGTAAAATTATAGAAGAAAAATTTTCTAACCTAAAGAAGATGCCTATAAAAGTAGTAGAAGCATACAGAACATCAAATAGATGTCCCCTTACTACATACTAATCAAAACACTGAATATACTGAACAAAGAAAGAATACTAAAAGTTCAAGAAAGAAAAAGCAAGGAACATATAAAGGTATACCTGTTAGAATTACACCTGATGCCGGTGAGGATGCGGAGGAAGTAGAACACTCTTGCATTGCTGTACAAACTTGTACAGCCACTATGGAAATCAATATGGTAGTTCCTCAGAAAGATGGGAATCAATTTACCTCAAGATCTAGCTATATTGCTCTAGGGCATATATACAAAGGATGCTCTGTCCTACCATGTGAACACTTGTTCAGCCATGTTCATTGGAGATTTATTCATAATAGCCAGAAACTGGAAAAAACCTAGCTATCCCTTAACAGAAAAAAAAAGGATAAGAAAATGTGGTACATTCCCACAATGGAGTATCTGTCAAAAAATGACGTCATGGCATTTGCGGGGAAATGGGTGGGACTAGAAAAAAATCATACTGAAAGTGGTACCCCAGATCCAAAAAGGTAAATATGGTATATACTCACTTATAAGGGGATATTAATTGCTAATAAAATGATACCATGCTACAACTTATAGAACCATGAAGTTTCCATCAAGGGACTGGTTTGCATTGAACTGAATTATTGGCCAAGAGGTCACATGAACATTTCCTATCAACCCAGACTGTTGCTAAGACAAAAGTTTGCTCTCTGCAAACCTACAGCAGGGCCCCATTGCCAAGGACAAAACCCAGAAAACCCCTTAAACATAAAGACATTAAGCAGGTATCTACATGGAGGGCTCATTCTTACATTCTAGTATCTTTAGTGCAGGAATGTACTCTGAAGTTTACCAAAGGAGAAAGGTGGACACAATGCTGGCCACAGAATCTGTGTCCTACAATCTGTCTGACCGTAAAATATGTTAGGGCAATGGTGGCACAAAACTTGTGAAAATAGCCAACCAATGTCTGATTTGACTTGAGACCCACTCCAAGAGAAGTATCCCAGACATGACACTGCTTGGATAACCAGTAACTAGAAACTAGATAGCTCAGAGACCTAGGACAAAACAAAAACACTCCTGATCTGAAAAGAAAATCAATAAAATGAATTCTAATGATATTTTGTTATACATACATGTTTATCTCCATCTCCATCTTTATCTATCTATCTATCTATCTATCTATCTATCTATCTATCTATCTATCTATCATCTTTCTATCATCTATTATCATCTATCTATCTATCAATCTATCTACATATCTATTTTCTTTCTATTATCTGTCTGTCTGTCTGTCTGTCTGTCTGTCTATCCTATTAGCTTAGGATCCCTTTAATGGGATCTCTGTCTGGGAAAACAGTGCATCTTTAACTCTTGGGACTCATTTTCCTTCTGTTGCATTGCCTTGTCCAAATTCGATATAATGTTTTTTGCTTCATCTTACTGTTTTATTTTGTTAGGTTTGGCTGTTATCACCTAGAAGCTTGGTTTTTGTTTCTAATGAGAGACAGAAAGGGAGTGCATACAGAATGGAGGAGGGGTGGGGAGAAACTGGGAGCTGTTTCTGAGGGAGGGGAAACTATAATCAGGATATACTGTATGAGAAAAGAATCTATTTTTAATAAAAGAATAAAATTTAAAATTACAATGTAACTACCATATAATTAGTACAATTATATCCAATACAATGTAACTACCATTATAATTAGTTATTATACAATACAATGTAACTACCATATAATTAGTTATTATACTATATTTTCTAGGAAATAACAACTTTTCCTTAAATGCATTTGATCTAAGATTCATTGAATCCTTGACTATAGAACCCATGGAGACAGGAGATAGCTGCACTTGTTTAGAAGGAAGAGAAGTATACAGTTATTAAAGCTTCAAGTTAAGTTCCCTGTGGTCAGAGTTTGAATGGAGCACAGTTTCGAAACACTCAAATGCAAAAACCATTTTGGAAAAACCATCTGGAACTGAAGTTGGTGGAGCAGCAAGTCTCTGTGAATAGGCTCATTTATCCTCCTTCTCTACTGACATCCACCAGGGGCAATGCGGCTGCACAATCCCATCAAATCTCTCGCTACAGCTATTCTTTCTGGTTCTTGACTCAGGGTAGCAGGTAAACCTGAAACCATTGGATAATTGAAAGCTTTAACCTTGAGAACCATCACCAAGTCCTTCAGACCCACCCTCCCATACCATGACCCCTGTTCCAGTGCATATCAGTGGTATCAGCCATATTATTTGTCCCTCCATCCAGCTTTGACAGGATAATTAGCTATTTCTCCTCCTGATCAATTCACTTTTGTTCCTGTAGTCTGGATGCAGTTCATTCTGTGTTCTGCACAGTGAGCCCTTTGAATCATCTCTCCTTTGCTTCCCATTGACTTTGTTAACATGGTCAATTCTTCCTTGTTCTAAAATCCTGAGCATGGAAACAGGATATGAAGAGACTTGAGGATTTCTGTATCACTAAATTCCAAAATCATGCCGTTAAGTTTGAAATTTCATGAAACCTATGAACTTCAAAAAAGCTTCTTGGTTTCAGGCTGTCTCTCATGACAGTGTGAGGAACACTATGCCATGCATGACAGTGTGAGGAACACTATGCCATGCATGACAGTGTGAGGAACACTATGCCATGCATGACAGTGTGAGGAACACTATGCCATGCATGACAGTGTGAGAAACACTATGCCATGCATGACAGTGTGAGAAACACTATGCCATGCATGACAGTGTGAGGAACACTATGCCATGCATGACAGTGTGAGGAACACTATGCCATACTCCATACTTCCTCTCATGTTGGGTATAAGGATTGTGCCTAGGTAGACTATTTTTCTTCTTTCTAGTTTTAAATCCACCTCAGATCTTCTGGAAGGTTTGAGGCTTTATATCCTTCGCCAGCTAAGCCTTGAGAAACTCACTGACATCAAATCCTCAAGTTAACCACCTCCAAGTGTCTTGTTGGTGCAAAGACTATTTGCTATTTGACTTAGTTGAGGAACAAAAATCACTAAGAAATCTGCAGAAAATCAAAACTTAATTATACAAGTCACAGTGGATAGAAGAATGTTTGAGGTAGATGTTTGCAGTGGCTAGAAATAAAATACCAACTCTCACACAAGTGATATGCTTATGCCAACCTTGTGCAGTCTCTAATAAGCTGACCTTTATAAAGCATATTCCCAGTGGCCTTCATTCTTCCACCGAGTTGGAGTGAGCCAGGAAAACATATACTGAGACATGTTAATTTTATTTTTTTTATAAAAAATTTCAACCAGCAGGAATACTTCTAATGTGAATAACAAAGTATGCAAGCCAAAAATTAAATACAATGCCTCAAGTCCATGTGCTTCTACTTGAGTGGGTGGTCGTGTTTCTCCATCAATACTGTTGGCATTCAGTCTCGGCTCTTCCCCACAGTTACCTGGCAATAGCCAGATGTGCCTGACTCACTATAAAAGGTGGCTTGCCCCCTCCTCGCTCTTTTGCTCTCTTGCTACTGTTCCCTACCCTCCCTCTCCCCATTCCCTTCCGCCATCTCTCCATGTGCTCATGACCAGCCTCTACTCTCTCTCTCTCTCTCTCTCTCTCTCTCTCTCTCTCTCTCTCTCCCTCTCTCCACACACTTCTCTGTCACTTCTACCCTCTCAACTTCCCTCACCATGCCCTGAATAATCTCTATCCTATACTATACCCAAAGGTATAATATAGAATAAATACTATACCTCAGTGGGAGGGATGACTCAGCATGGGCTGGCAGAGGCACCCCCTTCCCCCACACCTTACTACACCTTCACCAAACATATTCCTGGCTTTTCCCTTATCTTTTTATAAAACACAACAAATACCAGCTTGCAGAACTAGAGGACAAGATGGCTCATCAAGAGACCTGCATATTTTCTTAATATATTATGGCATGGCATGGCATGGCATAGCACATTAAATAGATTCTTGAGGAAACCTTACTCTTTTAGTTAGCTTCAGATGTCTACTGAACCTAGCCCAGAGTTATCTGAGGGAGTATCACCCTGGGGACTCTTCCCATCAGAATGACACATTGTGGCCACATTGTGGGGCATTTTCTTGATTGCTAATTGATGTGGGAGAGCCCAGGCCAGTGAGGGAAGAGTTATCCCTTGTGGTACTGGGAGATGTAGAAAAATGTTAGCTAAGCATGAGATTCAGGGAGCAAGCCTGCTACTGCCTTGAGTTCTGTTTTGGCTTCTTTTGGTGATGGATTGTAACCTCTAAGCTGAAAGAAATCTTTTCCTCCCCAAATTCTGTTTAGTCACGATGTTTATCACAGCAACAGAAAGCAGACAAAACTCTACCCCCACACCCCCACAATTTGCTTCTCCTGTGAGCTAAAAATTGAAGGCAGTCTCCGTCTAACATGAGGTCAGTTTTCCTTGCTGAACACAAGGCAAAGGGGGATCTGAAGAGAAAGAAAGGAACCTGAGTCCGACAGCATGTGCTTTGCCAACAAGGCCCACTGTTGTATGGCCTTTTTGCCATCAGTGGAATCAGGTGGATATGTTGCCAATAGCAAATGTGCATAGTGACTTCATGATGGCCTTTCTCTGATGCCATCATTGGGAATGGTTCTTCACCTTGATGGGCAGTGTCCTTAAACACCAACCAGAACCACTTGAACTTCCCTTTCTATCAAGCCTTGAGCTAATGCATTTTCCTGATTATTCATTGGGGAGAATAGGTTCCTAATTTGCCAGATGTTTAGCCCTGATATACTAACAGCTAATAGCAACCCACCTATTTTCTTTTTCTTCATGTTATTTTGTTATGTTATAAGATAATGCTAATATAACATCTTGCTTTGCAAATTTTCAAATGGTGGATAACTTAAATACTAACTGGTACTACAACCTAAGCCACCATCAATGCCACCATTTTTTTTCAAAGACCTTTTGAAAATGTAGAGACAAGAAAGATGCTTATTCTAAGATGGTTTTGTTCCTAGCCACTGGAAATGCAAGTATGAAGGCAGGCCAGAGCTGTACTTAGTAGAAGAGAAGAGGTAAGTGACATTTCACTTAATGAAAGCAACAACAGCATAAAGCTTCCCTCGCCTTAAGTTCTCAAGTTCTTAAGTTGATTCTTGCTGAAGATTGAATAACGTCCCCCCTCACACACATTACAATCTTTATCTCTGGTAACTGTGAATGTGCCCTTATGGGAGAGAGAGGATCTTTGCAGATATATCAAAAGAGAAAGCAGTCATTCGATATTACGCTGGCTCTAAAGACAAAATCTGGTGCTTTGATGATGAGTGTTGCAGACATAGACACACAGAGTGAACACAGTTCTAATGAAGATGAAGACAGAAAGCAGAATGAGGGAGCTACAAGTTAGAACTGACACGGATTGTCAGTAATCATCAGAAGTTATGGGCCTCAAAGGAAAAAGTGCACTAAAGCCTTCAGAGAGAACATGGTGACAGATACCTACACTATTTCAGACTTCTAGCTTCTAGAATCCTAAGGCAATATATTTCTTTTGTCATAAGTCACCGAGCTTATAGGAAGCAGTTTACGATAGCCCTACTATATAGTTTCATTTTTCCTGTTTTAGTTGTAGAACATAGTTCAAAGAGGCTAGGTAGTTTCCTCAGTCATAGCTGAAGCTCCTATGCCATCTTTCACCTTAGCTCTTCGATAGTTCACCATTGCTGTAACTATAGAGTCAGAACCTTATTGTGAGATCCGTGACCCCCACCATCTATTGCTGTCCCTCAGGCACACAGCACTATCTAACCCTTCTGCATGGCACCCTGCAGCTACCACTGTCTCCCAAGGTTAATTTACACTTTCTCTCAAGACACTGTCAGGGGACACCTCTAGGGGACCACCCCCAACCCTGTCAGTGGGAAAGGCATCCTCAGACCGCCTGCCTTGAGGATGCTAATAGGTTGAGTCTTTAGTCAGGTTGTAACCACCTATTCAAGAATGACTTTGTTCCTACACCCACCCACCCACTCATACCTCCCTCCCTCAATTCCCCTACACTTGGGCATCTATACAGCCTTCATAGGACCAAGGACCTCTCCTCCCATTGATGCAAAGAAAATATCCAATTAAAAAAAAAGAATAACTTTGTTACTAGAGCTTGAATTTGAACTTCTTGGTGTCAGAGCTAATTTTAAATCAGTGACTTGGTGTTTTCTGCTCTATTTTAGAATGGCTTAGGACCTCCCTCCCCCTCCCCCAGTCCTCACCCCCACCTTCATGCTTTGTAGGAAGAAGTGTCTCTTTATTTTCATTGTTAACTGTTGGACCCAGTGTTGTGTTGTGTTAAGTGCTGTCAGGATTTTGGTATTGTCATTTCTATGGCCCATCACCAGTTTTCCATATGTAAATGCTAGTTTTTCCTCACATACCCAAGTGGTGATTCTGAGAGATTATCATATTAAAAAGCGGGTTGCTTTTTAAGAAACTGGGTAATAAGGAAGGCCCAAGGGAGGATGTGTGAATCTCACTTAGAAGGGGAGACAAATAGTCATGAGATGTGGATGGAAAGGAGAGAGAACTGTGTGGAAAGAGGGTGAGGAAGGATGGTGATGGTTGCCAGGTGTGGGGAAAGGGGAGGATGGGAGAGGGCTGGGAGTGAGAATGCAAATCAGTGGGAGACAACCCCAAGTGATGAGATAGGATAGAAGTCAGGATAAGTTTAGATAGCTAACTGAGAGATTGCCCCAACAAAAGGCTACCAGCTTTAAACTATATAGATGGCTCAGTGTCTTAATTAAACCACAAGTGGGATTCGAGAAAACTCCATAATACCTATAGAAGAATCAAGGGCTTACATTTTTTTTAAGATTTATTTATTTATTATATGTAAGTACATGTAGTTGTCTTCAGACACTCCAGAAGAGGGAGTCAGATCTCGTTACAGATGGTTGTGAGCCACCATGTGGTTGCTGGGATTTGAACTCCAGACCTTTGGAAGAGCAGTCGGGTGCTCTTATCCACTGAGCCATCTCACCAGCCCAAGGGCTTACATTTTTGCCACGCACACTTTGTATCTGAAACATTTAGTTTTTAGTTAATTTCTGAAACTATAACAATAGAGTAAGGAGACTAATAATACTAAAAAATACATACTACAATCTAGATCTTGGGAGGATAAATTGTATCTAGGCTACTGTGTATATTTTATTTGACCTAAGCTTTTGACATAAACACTTAGTGTGGCTCTACAGAAACTAAACAGAGTTCATCAAAAGTCCTTAACTGACTTTTAGGAAGAAAAAACAAACTGACAGGAATTGGTTTATTCTATTATGTTAATTTAGTTGATTTCAGTAGAGACAACCAAGACTCCTCATATTTTGCTCAAAACATTGGTTTTCATATGCAAAATAAAATGGTATTTTTTTAAATTTTTAATATTTTTATTACATATTTTCCTCAATTACATTTCCAATGCTATCCCAAAAGTCCCCCATAGCGCCCCCCACTTCCTTACCCACCCATTCCCATTCTTTTGGCCCTGGCATTCCCCTATATTGGGGCATATAAAGTTTGCAAGTCCAATGGGCCTCTCTTCCCATTGATGGCCGACTAGGCCATCTTTCGATACATATGCAGCTAGAGACAAGAGCTCCAGGGTTCTGGTTAGTACATCATGTTGTTCCAACAATAGGGTTGCAGATCCCTTTAGCTGCTTGGGTACTTTCTCTAGATTCTCCATTGGGAGCCCTGTGATACATCCAATAGCTGACTGTGAACATCCACTCCTGTGTTTGCTAGGCCCCGGCATCGTCTCACAAGAGACAGCTATATTTGGGTCCTTTCAGCAAAATCTTGCTAGTGTATGCAATGGTGTCAGCATTTAGAAGCTGCTTATGGGATGGATCCCTGGATACGGCAGTCTCTAAATGGTCCATCCTTTCATCACAGCTACGAACTTTGTCTCTGTAACTCCTTCCCTGGGTGTTTTGTTCCCAATTCTAAGAAGGGGCACAGTGTCCACACTTTGGTCTTCATTCTTCTTGAGTTTCATGCGTTTAGCAAATTGTATCTCATATCTTGGGTATCCTAAGTTTTGGGCTAATATCCACTTATCAGTGAATACATATTGTGTGAGTTCTTTTGTGATTGTGTTACTTCACTCAAGATGATGCCCTCCAGGTCCATCCATTTGGCTAGGAATTTCATAAATTCATTCTTTTTAATAGCTGAGTAGTACTCCATTGTGTAAATGTACCATAATTTCTGTATCCATTCCTCTGTTGAGGGACATCTGGGTTCTTTCCAGCTTCTGGCTATTATAAATAGGGCTGCTATGAACATAGTGGAGCATGTGTCCTTCTTACCGGTTGGGACATCTTCTGGATATATGCCCAGGAGAGGTATTGCTGGATCCTCCGGTAGTACTATGTCCAATTTTCTGAGGAACCGCCAGACTGATTTCCAGAGTGGTTGTACCAGCTTGCAATCCCACCAACAATGGAGGAGTGTTCCTCTTTCTCCACATCCTCGCCAGCATCTGCTGTCACCTGAATTTTTGATCTTAGCCATTCTGACTGGTGTGAGGTGGAATCTCAGGGTTGTTTTGATTTGCATTTCCCTGATGATTAAGGATGTTGAACATTTTTTCAGGTGCTTCTCTGCCATTCGGTATTCCTCAGGTGAGAATTCTTTGTTCAGTTCTGAGCCCCATTTTTTAACGGGGTTATTTGACTTTCTGGAGTCCACCTTCTTGAGTTCTTTATATATATTGGATATTAGTCCCTTATCTGATTTAGGATAGGTGAAGATCCTTTCCCAATCTGTTGGTGGTTTTTTTTGTCTTATTGATGGTGTCTTTAGCCTTGCAGAAGCTTTGCAGTTTCATGAGGTCCCACTTGTCAATTCTCGATCTTACAGCACAAGCCAATACTGTTCTATTCAGGAATTTTTCCCCTGTGCCCATATCTTCAAGGCTTTTCCCCACTTTCTCCTCTATAAGTTTCAGTGTCTCTGGTTTTATGTGTAGTTCCTTGATCCACTTAGACTTGACCTTAGTACAAGGAGATAGGAATGGATCGATTCGCATTCTTCTACATGTTAACAACCAGTTGTGCCAGCACCATTTGTTGAAAATGCTGTCTTTCTTCCACTGGATGTTTTTAGCTCCCTTGTCGAAGATCAAGTGACCGTAGGTGTGTGGGTTCATTTCTGGGTCTTCAATTCTATTCCATTGGTCTATTTGTCTGTCACTATACCAGTAGCATGCAGTTTTTTATCACAATTGCTCCGTAGTAAAGCTTTAGGTCCGGCATGGTAATTCCACCAGAGGTTCTTTTATCCTTGAGAAGAGTTTTTGCTATCCTAGGTTTTTTGTTATTCCAGATGAATTTGCAGATTGCAATTTCTAATTCGTTGAAGAATTGATTTGGAATTTTGATGGGGATTGCATTGAATCTGTAGATTGCTTTTGGCAAGATAGCCATTTTTACAATGTTGATCCTGCCAATCCATGAGCATGGGAGATCTTTCCATCTTCTTAGATCTTCTATAATTTCTTTCTTCAGAGACTTGAAGTTTTTATTATACAGATCTTTCACTTCCTTAGTTAGAGTCACGCCAAGATATTTTATATTATTTGTGACTATTGAGAAGGGTGTTGTTTCCCTAATTTCTTTCTCAGCCTGTTTATTCTTTGTGTAGAGAAAGGCCATTGATTTGTTTGAGTTAATTTTATATCCAGCTACTTCACCGAAGCTGTTTATCAGGCTTAGGAGTTCTCTGGTGGAATTTTTAGGGTCACTTATATATACTATCATATCATCTGCAAAGAGTGATATTTTGACTTCATCTTTTCCAATTTGTATCCCTTTGATCTCCTTTTGTTGTCGAATTGCTCTGGCTAGGACTTCAAGTACAATGTTGAATAGGTATGGAGAAAGTGGACAGCCTTGTCTAGTCCCTGATTTTAGAGGGATTGCTTCATGCTTCTCACCATTTACTTTGATGTTGACTACTGGTTTGCTGTAGATCGCTTTTATCATGTTTAGGTATGGGCCTTGAATTCCTGATCTTTCCAAGACTTTTATCATGAATGGGTGTTGGATCTTGTCAAATGCTTTTTCTGCATCTAACGAGATGACCATGTGGTTTTTGTCTTTGAGTTTCTTTATATACTGGATTATGTTGATAGATTTCCGTATATTGAACCACCCTTGCATCCCTGGGATGAAACCTACTTGGTCAGGATGGATGATTATTTTGATGTGTTCTTGGATTCGATTAGCAAGAACTTTATTGAGGATTTTTGCATCAATATTCATAAGGGATATTGGTCTGAAGTTTTCTATCTTTGTTGGGTCTTTTTGTGGTTTAGGTATCAGAGTAATTGTGGCTTCATAGAATGAGTTGGGTAGAGTACCTTCTGTTTCTATTTTGTGGAATAGTTTGTGAAGAACTGGGATTAGATCTTCTTTGAAGGTCTGATAGAACTCTGCACTAAACCCATCTGGTCCTGGGCTTTTTTAGTTGGGAGACTATTAATGACTGCTTCTATTTCTTTGGGGGATATAGGGCTGTTTAGATCATTAACCTGATCTTGATTCAACTTTGGTACCTGGTATCTGTCTAGGAACTTCTCCATTTCATCCAGGTTCTCCAGTTTTGTTGAGTATAGCCTTTGGTAGAAGGATCTGATGGTGTTTTGGATGTCTTCAGGATCTGTTGTTATGTCTCCTTTTTCATTTCTGATTTTGTTAATTAGGATGCTTTCCCTGTGCCCTCTAGTGAGTCTGGCTAAGGGTTTATCTATCTTGTTGATTTTCTCAAAGAACCAGCTCCTTGATTGGTTGATTCTTTGAATAGTTCTTCTTGTTTCCACTTGGTTGATTTCGCCCCTGAGTTTGATTATTTCCTGCCGTCTACTCCTCTTGGGTGAATTTGCTTCCTTTTGTTCTAGTGCTTTTAGGTATGTTGTCAAGCTGCTCTCTCTATGTGTGCTCTCTCTAGTTTCCTTTTGGAGGCACTCAGAGCTATGAGTTTTCCTCTTTGAAATGCTTTCATTGCGTCCCATAAGTTTGGGTATGTTGTGGCTTCATTTTCATTGAACTCTAAAAAGTCTTTTATTTCTTTCTTTATTCCTTCCTTGACCAAGGTATCATTGAGAAGAGTGTTGTTCAGTTTCCACGTGAAGGTTGGCTTTCTATTAGTTATTTTGTTATTGAAGATCAGCCTTAGTCCATGGTGATCTGATAGGATGCATGGGACAATTTCAATATTTTTGTATCTGTTGAGGCCTGTTTTGTGACCAATTATGTGGTCAGTTTTGGAGAGGGTACCATGAGGTGCTAAGAAGAAGGTATATCCTTTTGTTTTAGGATAGAATGTTCTGTAGATATCTGCCAGATCCATTTGATTCATAATTTCTCTTAGTTTCTCTGTGTCCCTGTTTAGTTTCTGTTTCCATGATCTGTCCATTGGTGAAAGTGGTGTGTTGAAGTCTCCCACTATTATTGTATGAGGTGCAATGTGTGCTTTGAGATTTACTAAAGTTTCTTTAATGAATGTGGCTGCCTTTGTATTTGGAGCATAGATATTCAGGATTGATAGTTCCTCTTGGAGGATTTTACCTTTGATGAGTATGAAGTGTCCCTCCCTGTCTTTTTTAATGACTTTGGGTTGGAAGTCAATCTTCTCAGATATTAGAATGGCTACTCCAGCTTGTTTCTTCATACCATTTGCTTGGAAAATTGTTTTCCAGCCTTTCATTCTGAGGTAGTGTCTATCTTTTTCTCTGAGATGAGTTTCCTGTAAGCAGCAAAATGTTGGGTCTTGTTTGTGTAGCCAGTTTGTTAGTCTATGTCTTTTTATCGGGGAGTTGAGTCCATTGATATTAAGAGATATTAAGGAAAAGTAATTGTTGTTTCCTGTTATTTTTGTTGTTAAAGTTGGCATTCTGTTCTTGTGGCTGTCTTCTTTTAGGTTTGTTGAGGGATTACCTTCTTGTTGTTTCTAGGGCGTGGTTCCTGTCCTTGTATTGGTTTTTTTTCTGTTATTATCCTTTGAAGGGCTGGATTCGTGGAGAGATAATGTGTGAATTTGGTTTTGTCGTGGAATACTTTGGTTTCTCCATCTATGCTAATTGAGAGTTTGGCTGGGTATAGTAGCCTGGGCTGGAATTTGTGTTCTTTTAGTGTCTGTATAACATCCGTCCAGGATCTTCTGGCTTTCATAGTCTCTGGTGAAAAATCTGGTGTAATTCTGATAGGCTTGCCTTTATATGTTACTTGGCCTTTTTCTCTTACTGCTTTTAGTATTCTGTCTTTATTTAGAGCATTTGTTGTTCTGATTATTATGTGTCGGGAGGTATTTCTTTTCTGGTCCAGTCTATTTGGAGTTCTGTAGGCTTCTTGTATGTTCATGGGCATCTCTTTCTTTAGATTTGGGAAGTTTTCTTCTATAATTTTGTTGAAGATGTTTGCTGGTCCTTTGAGTTGAAAATCTTCATTCTCATCCACTCCTATTATCCGTAGGTTTGGTCTTCTCATTGTGTCCTGTATTTCTTGGATGTTTTGAGTTAGGATCTTTTTGCATTTTACATTTTCCTTGATTGTTGTGCCAATGTTCTCTATGGAATCTTCTGCACCTGAGATTCTCTCTTCCATCTCTTGTATTCTGTTGCTGATGCTCGTATCTATGGTTCCAGATTTCTTTCCTAGGGTTTCTATCTCCAGTGTTGCCTCATTTTGGGTTTTCTTTATTGTGCCTACTTCCCTTTTTAGGTCTAGTATGGTTTTGTTCATTTCCATCATCTGTTTGGATGTGTTTTCCTGTTTTTCATTAAGGACTTCTACCTGTTTGATTATGTTATCCTGTTTTTCTTTAAGGATTTGTAACTCTTTAGCAGTGTTCTCCTGCAATTCTTTAAGGGATTTTTGTTCTTCCTCTTTAATGTCTTCTACCTGTTTAGCAGTGTTCTCCTGTATTTCTTTAAGTGTGTTATTAAAGTCCTTCTTGAAGTCCTCTACCATCATCAGGAGATATGCTTTTAGATCCATGTCTAGCTTTTCTGGTGTGTTGGGGTGCCCTGGACTGGGCGAAGTGGGAGTGCTGGGTTCTGATGATGGTGAGTGGTCTTGGTTTCTGTTAGTAAGATTATTATGTTTACCTTTCACCATCTGGTAATCTCTGGGGTTAGTTGTTGTCGTTGTCACTGTTTAAAGATTGGAGCAGAAGCTGTGTTCCACTCACCAGCAGTCTCAAAATCCTGTGGCGGGGGTCGTGGGTAGCTGGCGAGTGTCAGCCGACCCTGCGCCCTAGCTACCTCGGTGCTTTTCTGACCGGAAGAGCATAAAATGGTATTTTTATACATGCAAAATTAGTCAGGTCTAAAAGTCAGATGTAGCATTACCTTTCTGGTGACTACAGTTCCCACTTCTGGCTGCGTATGATAATGAAGCTCGGAGCTTTGAACATACCAGTGTCTCTATCACAGGAGTCTGAATTAACAGATTCGATATAAAGCCCAGCTTGTCTCTGTTCAGTGTGTAAAGTAATATCATTGTGCTCATTAGGATGTCAATGAATTAAATATCAGCTGGAAAAAGTTATTCAGATTAAACTGTGACTTTAATGATGCTGAGAGGGCTTATCTCCTTGTGTTTCTGATCACATATTAATTAAAAAAAAAGATTCAAGTAAATACCATAAAAGTACAAATGACACCCGACTTCATAAATTTTTAAAACCATCATTTTGTAAAGTTGTAGATTAAGGAAACATACCCAATACCTTACATATGCCATTAATACAGACATTTCTGCTGTTGCCACCTTCGAAGCATGGGGTGCCATCAATGACAGCTTCCAGCATTCTCTCAGAAAACTGTTCATCTATGGGTCTGCAGTACAGCTCACAAGGATGTGCTGAATTGAGAAAACAGAGAAATCCCTCCGAGTTAACTCTGTAGTTCAGACCCTTCCTCAGGATTCCCGTGGACTCCTGACCTACGGGTACCATTTACAACCCCCTTTGACTTTCTGACACACTAGATAAAATGTGGACCCTTTTTGTTCCTCTCTTTGTCAAAACTTTTATAACTAGTTACATTTGTGAGGTTGGATGAAAATACTATCTACCTTCTGTTGAAAATGAGGAGACCGGTCTCTACAGGTCAGAGTGGGGACCACGGGGGCAGACAGCTTCTGGGACAGGCAGGAGCCACAGAGCCGCTGAGGCAGCACCCTTTTGGGGCCGCAGACATCCGGCACCCTCCCAGTCGGAGGACAGTGACCTGCCCTGCAGAGAGCGCCATCTTGGCTCCGGGACTCCGCCGAGCTTAGTCTCTACAGGTCAGAGTGGGGACCACGGGGGCAGACGGCTTCTGGGACAGGCAGGAGCCACAGAGCCGCTGAGGCAGCACCCTTTTGGGGCCGCAGACTTCCGGCACCCTCCCAGCCGGAGGACAGAGACCTGCCCTGCAGAGAGCGCCATCTTGGCTCCGGGACTCCCCGAACTTAGTCGACAGGTTAGAGTGAGGACCACAGAGGCAGACAGCTTCTGGGACAGGCGGGAGCCACAGAGCCGCTGAGGCAGCACCCTTTTGGGGCCGCAGACATCCGGCACCCTCCCAGTCGGAGGACAGTGACCTGCCCTGCAGAGAGCGCCATCTTGGCTCCGGGACTCCACCGAGCTTAGTCTCTACAGGTCAGAGTGGGGACCACGGGGGCAGACAGCTTCTGGGACAGGCAGGAGCCACAGAGCCGCTGAGGCAGCACCCTTTTGGGGCCGCAGACATCCGGCACCCTCCCAGTCGGAGGACAGTGACCTGCCCTGCAGAGAGCGCCATCTTGGCTCCGGGACTCCGCCGAGCTTAGTCTCTACAGGTCAGAGTGGGGACCACGGGGGCAGACGGCTTCTGGGACAGGCAGGAGCCACAGAGCCGCTGAGGCAGCACCCTTTTGGGGCCGCAGACTTCCGGCACCCTCCCAGCCGGAGGACAGAGACCTGCCCTGCAGAGAGCGCCATCTTGGCTCCGGGACTCCCCGAACTTAGTCTACAGGTTAGAGTGAGGACCACAGAGGCAGACAGCTTCTGGGACAGGCGGGAGCCACAGAGCCGCTGAGGCAGCACCCTTTTGGGGCCGCAGACATCCGGCACCCTCCCAGTCGGAGGACAGTGACCTGCCCTGCAGAGAGCGCCATCTTGGCTCCGGGACTCCGCCGAGCTTAGTCTCTACAGGTCAGAGTGGGGACCACGGGGGCAGACGGCTTCTGGGACAGGCAGGAGCCACAGAGCCGCTGAGGCAGCACCCTTTTGGGGCCGCAGACTTCCGGCACCCTCCCAGCCGGAGGACAGAGACCTGCCCTGCAGAGAGCGCCATCTTGGCTCCGGGACTCCCCGAACTTAGTCTACAGGTTAGAGTGAGGACCACAGAGGCAGACAGCTTCTGGGACAGGCGGGAGCCACAGAGCCACTGAGGCAGCACCCTTTTGGGGCCGCAGACATCCGGCACCCTCCCAGTCGGAGGACAGTGACCTGCCCTGCAGGGAGCGCCATCTTGGCTCCGGGACTCTGCCAAGCTTAGTCTCTACAGGTCAGAGTGGGGACCACGGGGGCAGACAGCTTCTGGGACAGGCAGGAGCCACAGAGCCGCTGAGGCAGCACCCTTTTGGGGCCGCAGACATCCGGCACCCTCAAAGTCGGAGGACAGTGACCTGCCCTGCAGAGAGCGCCATCTTGGCTCCGGGACTCCGCCGACCTTAGTCTCTACAGGTCAGAGTGGGGACCACGGGGGCAGACGGCTTCTGGGACAGGCAGGAGCCACAGAGCCGCTGAGGCAGCACCCTTTTGGGGCCGCAGACTTCCGGCACCCTCCCAGCCGGAGGACAGAGACCTGCCCTGCAGAGAGCGCCATCTTGGCTCCGGGACTCCGCCAAGCTTAGTCTCTACAGGTCAGAGTGGGGACCACGGGGGCAGACAGCTTCTGGGACAGGCAGGAGCCACAGAGCCGCTGAGGCAGCACCCTTTTGGGGCCGCAGACATCCGGCACCCTCCCAGCCTGAGGACAGAGACCTGCCCTGCAGAGAGTGCCATCTTGGCTCCGGGACTCCGCCGAACTTAGTCTGCACAGGACAGAGTGAGGACCACAGAGGCAGACAGCTTCTGGGACAGGCGGGAGCCACAGAACCGCTGAGGCAGCACCCTTTTGGGGCCGCAGACATCCGACACCCTCCCAGCCGGAGAACAGTGACCTGCCCTGCAGGGAGCGCCATCTTGGCTCCGGGACTCCGCCGAACTTAGTCTGTACAGGTCTGCTGACAGAGGATACTCAGAATCCCCAGAAGAACAACCTCGGAACAGAGACAACTATAACAACTCCAGAGATTACCAGATGGCGAGAGGTAAAGGTAAGAATCTTACTAACAGAAACCAAGACCACTCACCATCATCAGGACCCAGCACTCCCACTTCGCCCAGTCCAGGGCACCCCAACACACCTGAAAAACTAGACCTGGATTTAAAAGCATATCTCATGATGATGGTAGAGGACATCAAGAAGGACTTTAAAGAACTACAGGAGAACATGGCTAAAGAGTTACAAGTCCTTAAAGAAAAACAGGAAAACACAACCAAACTGGTAGAAGTCCTTAAAGAGAAACAGGAAAACACATCCAATCAGATGATGGAAATGAACAAAACCATACTAGACCTAAAAAGGGAAGTAGACACAATAAAGAAAACCCAAAATGAGGCAACACTGGAGATAGAAACCCTAGGAAAGAAATCTGGAACCATAGATGCAAGCATCAGCAACAGAATACAAGAGATGGAAGAGAGAATCTCAGGTGCAGAAGATTCCATAGAGAACATGGGCACAACAATCAAGGAAAATGGAAAATGCAAAAAGATCCTAACTCAAAACATCCAGGAAATACAGGACACAATGAGAAGACCAAACCTACGGATAATAGGAGTGGATGAGAATGAAGATTTTCAACTCAAAGGACCAGCAAACATCTTCAACAAAATTATAGAAGAAAACTTCCCAAATCTAAAGAAAGAGATGCCCATGAACATACAAGAAGCCTACAGAACTCCAAATAGGCTGGACCAGAAAAGAAATACCTCCCGACACATAATAATCAGAACAACAAATGCACTAAATAAAGATAGAATACTAAAAGCAGCAAGAGAAAAAGGCCAAGTAACATATAAAGGCAAGCCTATCAGAATTACACCAGATTTTTCACCAGAGACTATGAAAGCCAGAAGATCCTGGACAGATGTTATACAGACACTAAAAGAACACAAATTCCAGCCCAGGCTACTATACCCAGCCAAACTCTCAATTAACATAGATGGAGAAACCAAAGTATTCCACGACAAAACCAAATTCACACATTATCTCTCCACGAATCCAGCCCTTCAAAGGATAATAACAGAAAAAAACCAATACAAGGACAGGAACCACGCCCTAGAAACAACAAGAAGGTAATCCCTCAACAAACCTAAAAGAAGACAGCCACAAGAACAGAATGCCAACTTTAACAACAAAAATAACAGGAAACAACAATTACTTTTCCTTAATATCTCTTAATATCAATGGACTCAACTCCCCGATAAAAAGACATAGACTAACAAACTGGCTACACAAACAAGACCCAACATTTTGCTGCTTACAAGAAACTCATCTCAGAGAAAAAGATAGACACTACCTCAGAATGAAAGGCTGGAAAACAATTTTCCAAGCAAATGGTCTGAAGAAACAAGCTGGAGTAGCCATTCTAATATCAGATAAGATTGACTTCCAACCCAAAGTCATCAAAAAAGACAGGGAGGGGCACTTCATACTCATTAAAGGTAAAATCCTCCAAGAGGAACTATCAATCCTGAATATCTATGCTCCAAATACAAAGGCAGCCTCATTCATTAAAGAAACTTTAGTAAATCTCAAAGCACACATTGCACCTCATACAATAATAGTGGGAGACTTCAACACACCACTTTCACCAATGGACAGATCATGGAAACAGAAACTAAACAGGGACACAGTGAAACTAACAGAAGTTATGGATCAAATGGATCTGGCAGATATCTACAGAACATTTTACCCTAAAACAAAAGGATACACCTTCTTCTCAGCACCTCATGGTACCTTCTCCAAAATTGACCACGTAATTGGGCACAAAACAGGACTCAACAGATACAAAAACATTGAAATTGTCCCATGCATCCTATCAGATCACCATGGACTAAGGCTGATCTTCAATAACAAAATAAATAATAGAAAGCCAACCTTCACGTGGAAACTGAACAACACTCTTCTCAATGATACCTTGGTCAAGGAAGGAATAAAGAAAGAAATTAAGGACTTTTTAGAGTTCAATGAAAATGAAGCCACAACATACCCAAACTTATGGGACGCAATGAAAGCATTTCTAAGAGGAAAACTCATAGCTCTGAGCGCCTCCAAAAGGAAACTAGAAAGAGCACACATTAGCAGCTTGACAACACACCTAAAAGCACTAGAACAAAAGGAAGCAAATTCACCCAAGAGGAGTAGACGGCAGGAAATAATCAAACTCAGGGGTGAAATCAACCAAGTGGAAACAAGAAAAACTATTCAAAGAATCAACCAATCAAGGAGCTGGTTCTTTGAGAAAATCAACAAGATAGATAAACCCTTAGCCAGACTCACTAGAGGGCACAGGGAAAGCATCCTAATTAACAAAATCAGAAATGAAAAAGGAGACATAACAACAGATCCTGAAGACATCCAAAACACCATCAGATCCTTCTACCAAAGGCTATACTCAACAAAACTGGAGAACCTGGATGAAATGGAGAAGTTCCTAGACAGATACCAGGTACCAAAGTTGAATCAAGATCAGGTTAATGATCTAAACAGCCCTATATCCCCCAAAGAAATAGAAGCAGTCATTAATAGTCTCCCAACCAAAAAAAGCCCAGGACCAGATGGGTTTAGTGCAGAGTTCTATCAGACCTTCAAAGAAGATCTAATCCCAGTTCTTCACAAACTATTCCACAAAATAGAAACAGAAGGTACTCTACCCAACTCATTCTATGAAGCCACAATTACTCTGATACCTAAACCACAAAAAGACCCAACAAAGATAGAAAACTTCAGACCAATATCCCTTATGAATATTGATGCAAAAATCCTCAATAAAATTCTTGCTAACCGAATCCAAGAACACGTCAAAACAATCATCCATCCTGACCAAGTAGGTTTCATCCCAGGGATGCAGGGATGGTTCAATATACGGAAATCCATCAACGTAATCCAGTATATAAACAAACTCAAAGACAAAAACCACATGGTCATCTCGTTAGATGCGGAAAAAGCATTTGACAAGATCCAACACCCATTCATGATAAAAGTCTTGGAAAGATCAGGAATTCAAGGCCCATACCTAAACATGATAAAAGCAATCTACAGCAAACCAGTAGCCAACATCAAAGTAAATGGTCAGAAGCTTGAAGCAATCCCTCTAAAATCAGGGACTAGACAAGGCTGTCCACTTTCTCCATACCTATTCAACATTGTACTTGAAGTCCTAGCCAGAGCAATTCGACAACAAAAGGAGATCAAAGGGATACAAATTGGAAAAGATGAAGTCAAAATATCACTTTTTGCAGATGATATGATAGTATATATAAGTGACCCTAAAAATTCCACCAGAGAACTCCTAAGCCTGATAAACAGCTTCGGTGAAGTAGCTGGATATAAAATTAACTCAAACAAATCAATGGCCTTTCTCTACACAAAGAATAAACAGGCTGAGAAAGAAATTAGGGAAACAACACCCTTCTCAATAGTCACAAATAATATAAAATATCTTGGCGTGACTCTAACTAAGGAAGTGAAAGATCTGTATAATAAAAACTTCAAGTCTCTGAAGAAAGAAATTATAGAAGATCTCAGAAGATGGAAAGATCTCCCATGCTCATGGATTGGCAGGATCAACATTGTAAAAATGGCTATCTTGCCAAAAGCAATCTACAGATTCAATGCAATCCCCATCAAAATTCCAAATCAATTCTTCAACGAATTAGAAAGTGCAATCTGCAAATTCATCTGGAATAACAAAAAACCTAGGATAGCAAAAACTCTTCTCAAGGATAAAAGAACCTCTGGTGGAATCACCATGCCGGACCTAAAGCTCTACTACAGAGCAATTGTGATAAAAACTGCATGGTACTGGTATAGTGACAGACAAATAGACCAATGGAATAGAATTGAAGACCCAGAAATGAACCCACACACCTACGGTCACTTGATCTTCGACAAGGGAGCTAAAAACATCCAGTGGAAGAAAGACAGCATTTTCAACAAATGGTGCTGGCACAACTGGTTGTTAACATGTAGAAGAATGCGAATCGATCCATTCCTATCTCCTTGTACTAAGGTCAAGTCTAAGTGGATCAAGGAACTTCACATAAAACCAGAGACACTGAAACTTATAGAGGAGAAAGTGGGGAAAAGCCTTGAAGATATGGGCACAGGGGAAAAATTCCTGAATAGAACAGTAATGGCTTGTGCTGTAAGATCGAGAATTGACAAGTGGGACCTCATGAAACTACAAAGCTTCTGCAAGGCTAAAGACACCATCAATAAGACAAAAAAACCACCAACAGATTGGGAAAGGATCTTCACCTATCCTAAATCAGATAAGGGACTAATATCCAATATATATAAAGAACTCAAGAAGGTGGACTCCAGAAAGTCAAATAACCCCATTAAAAAATGGGGCTCAGAACTGAACAAAGAATTCTCGCCTGAGGAATACCGAATGGCAGAGAAACACCTGAAAAAATGTTCAACATCCTTAATCATCAGGGAAATGCAAATCAAAACAACCCTGAGATTCCACCTCACACCAGTCAGAATGGCTAAGATCAAAAATTCAGGTGACAGCAGTTGCTGGCGAGGATGTGGAGAAAGAGGAACACTCCTCCATTGTTGGTGGGATTGCAAGCTTGTACAACCACTCTGGAAATCAGTCTGGCGGTTCCTCAGAAAATTGGACATAGTACTACCGGAGGATCCAGCAATACCTCTCCTGGGCATATATCCAGAAGATGTCCCAACCGGTAAAAAGGACACATGTTCCACTATGTTCATAGCAGCCCTATTTATAATAGCCAGAAGCTGGAAAGAACCCAGATGTCCCTCAACAGAGGAATGGATACAGAAATTATGGTACATTTACACAATGGAGTACTACTCAGCTATTAAAAAGAATGAATTTATGAAATTCCTAGCCAAATGGATGGACCTGGAGGGCATCATCTTGAGTGAAGTAACACAATCACAAAAGAACTCACACAATATGTATTCACTGATAAGTGGATATTAGCCCAAAACTTAGGATACCCAAGATTTAAGATACAATTTGCTAAACGCATGAAACTCAAGAAGAATGAAGACCAAAGTGTGGACACTGTGCACCTTCTCAGAATTGGGAACAAAACACCCAGGGAAGGAGTTACAGAGACAAAGTTCGTAGCGGTGATGAAAGGATGGACCATTTAGAGACTGCCGTATCCAGGGATCCATCCCATAATCAACTTCTAAACGCTGACACCATTGCATACACTAGCAAGATTTTGCTGAAAGGACCCAAATATAGCTGTCTCTTGTGAGACGATGCTGGGGCCTAGCAAACACAGGAGTGGATGTTCACAGTCAGCTATTGGATGTATCACAGGGCTCCCAATGGAGAAGCTAGAGTAAGTACCCAAGGAGCTAAAGGGATCTGCAACCCTATTGTTGGAACAACATGATGTACTAACTAGAACCCCGGAGCTCTTGTCTCTAGCTGCATATGTATCGAAAGATGGCCTAGTCAGCCATCAATGGAAAGAGAGGCCCATTGGACTTGCAAACTTTATATGCCCCAATATAGGGGAATGCCAGGGCCAAAAGAATGGGAATGGGTGGATAGGGAAGTGGGGAGGGCGCTATGGGGGACTTTTGGGATAGCATTGGAAACGTAATTGAGGAAAATATGTAATAAAAATATTAAAAAAAAAAAAAAACTGGGAAAAAAAAAATAAAAAGGAAAAGGAAAAAAAGAAAAAAAAAATAAAAAAAATAAAATTTAGTAACAAAAAAAAAAAAAAAAAAAAAAAGAAAATGAGGAGACCTTTCCATCCTACACTGAACTGCACATAAAAATAACAAAGCCTAGAGCATTAGAGTATTAAGCTATCAAATCAGTAATAAAAACAGGTAACTCAGGATCCAAGCAAGCATAAAGCTTGCTGTCTGCAGCAGGCAAACTGACTTCTAGGGGGAAGACAGTCCCTTGTCATGGCACTAACGTCACCACCACCACCTTAACATATTCCCTAGTGAATAGGCCTATTTCCCCCAACTCAAAGAAGCACTTAGATACAAATAGTCAACTACACAGAAGCACATGGAAGCAAAGACTATGAAAATTGCCAAAGTGGAACTCTGATTAGCACAGGAGGCTTATCCGTCTACCTTGAGCCCCACTTAGAAGTCATTTTGTCATTCAGGATTTCATTGCCTTGAGAATGAAGGCAGGATGTGTAATTCTGCATACATGATACAGAAAGACAAATAACTTTCAAAACATAACCGCCTCAAATTTTTTATTGGTTAATATGTGAAATAGTACTTTTCTCTTGAATGTTATGTTCTGAGTGTTATATTTTACTGCAGTGTTAGAAATTGAATTGAATGCCTCCTACATGCTAGGCAAACAGTCTATCATGAAGCTATACTCCAAGACTATAATTTACTTTAGGTGAGAACTTGAGACTGTCTCCTTCAGAAATCCCTTTGAGAGTTTTCCTAGATCTGTGTATTATGGGCCGAGCAGTTGACTTCTTGATGCTGAGACCAGACTTACTTGGAATGGATGAACATCAGATGCAAATCCCACTAAGTGTGTTGGTTTAAGGATGTGGTGATCCATGTAACAAAAGTAAAAGTGTACACAATGCAAGGATGCACAGATATCGGGAGCTAAGCATCTGAACGCTAAATACTAAGCAGTTTGAACAAACTGGACAAAGGTATCAGGTACATGTATATAAAGCTTGAAGGAAGGGGTTATGCACATAAAGAGTACCAACTGAGTTCATAGTTGTCTAAAAATATGGACAAAGTGAGAATATGTCAAAGACATTATTTTGCAAAGGTCCAGTGAATGGAACCAGAAAATGGAGGTAAAACATAAACCGATATTACTGTCAATTCCCTCTCACAGTAGTGAGATTAGCACTACTGCTGCTGACCTCACTGGAGAAGAAACACGTAGGGGCAGCCACCTGGGAGTGGTTAGACTTCCCCAGGGATGAGCATGCCTGTTCCTATGGTCAATCTAGGGAACCACTTACTAAGACATTGATTTGAGTTTGAGAAATCAGATTCAGTATTTTGCAATTGGACACATGCAAAAAAAGGGAAGCATTCCTGCATAATTAAAAACAATTATCTATTGCTGGGTGTGATGGTAAGCCTCTTTAACCCCAACACTGAGGGTGCAGAAGAAGATGGATCTCTGTGAATCAGAGGCCAGGCTAGTCTACCTCATTCTAGGCCAGCCAAGGCTACATGGTGAAAGCCTATCTTTTAGTTCATGAGAATCTAATATTACCATGAGAAAAGGGTTTGATCTTCCTGTGCCTCAGTTGCATGTTAAGCACTCATCTCTCTGCTCTAAACATATAACAGGAGCTCAACAAATAGGCATCATCATTTCCACAGCCTCATCATTAGCTTAAGGATTTCTGAAGTTCATTAAATGTAGACTTGACATTTTGTGCTTTTCATTTCAATTTCTTCAAATTGTCAAGAGACTTGTAACTGCTACTCCGTTCTTACTACAAACAAACACAATATCTCTTTAGATTATTCACTACCAACCACGCTTGCATTAAGTTCATGCTTTTTTCATATTTTTCTAAATAACTGATGTCTTGTGCATTTAGCATAAAGAATATAGATCTTGCTCAGACAGCAAGTGTCTCCATGCTTTCTTTTACTGTAACTGTGAACCTTCATTCAATGATATTCTGGTTGTGTCTTAACAACAGAAGTCCTTCTTTATTACAGTTCTAAGGCTGTGGCTGTACAGTGTCCTCAGGAGCAATCTTCTTAGGGACATTCAGGTCCTGCCAACTACTGATCAGCTACTGTGAGTAGAGGGTGGGAAGGAGTATAAGCTCAATAAGATGCAAAGAGAAGTTCAGGCTTGGGGATTCTCCTTCACAAAGCCCTGGACTTGAACCATTAAGATACAGACTTTATTCCCAACTCAAAGTTTAGTCTTCACAGAGTGGGCTGTGTTAAAGGACAGTGTGATTGGAGGCATTGAAGCATTGGCTTCTTACAGAGTGATTACTACTGAACATTACCACTGCAAAAGGCTATGGCATGATCAATATTGTTAGTAAAAATCTTCTGTATGGATCAACACAGAGTGCCATTTTAATCATGAGACATTAATTCAAGCTGTCACAAAAATAAATATTATCCTTAGTGAGAGAATTCAAGAACATCCTTTGAGCAGTGGAATGTTTATCTAGAGAGAAATGCACAAATTAACTAAAGTTGAATTTCTATAATGAGATGCTGTGCATTTATCTGAGAGGAACATGTGAACTTTCATTATACAATCAATGCTTAGTGAATCAAGCAAGCTGCAGAATTGACAAGGACAATCAATTCTTGTGCAGACAGAAATGCGCTATTAACCATGGTTACTTCTTGGAAATAGGTTACGTGTGATGATATAATGAGTATGTGTTTCTCTTTCCTTTGATTGGGAACATTACAGTTTATGAAACACAGATTCCTTTCCATACTAGTGTCTTAGCTCTGAAACAATAGAACTTGAACAGTCTCCTTTACTCCATGATAATCATAACACATCTCCATGATGGGACCCTTATTTCCAAATTTCCCTGCATTCTGCTTTTCTAGTATGTAATTGATACATCTTTTAAACTTAGACCATATGGACATACATGAAATATGTTGCACATACAAAAAACAAATGTTTGTTGAGTATAAGTGTGTGGTTCGTGAAACCTCAAAAATACCATTAATATTTGTGGCAAAAATAATTAGCAGGTAGCATGTAGGCCAACCACTTTTTAAAAACATCTATTTATCTTTAAATTAGGATATAGTGTATTAGATAACATTATTGCATTTCCAAACAAGGTGTGTCTTAGTAGATTTTCCTCTCCCCTTTTCTCCATTACCCTCTTTACCTCCCCTGCTTCCCACTGGAACCTCCCCCACTCTCGCCTCCTTTCCACTTCACTAGACCAACTGATTTTATCCTTTCAGAGTTTGCATATATTTTAGACTAGAGAGAACCCTGACTGAAGGAGGAAGCTTAAATGGAAGGCTTAGTGCCCCTTAAACAATTTGCAATGCTGAGTTAAAAGTTCTGTGTGCCTGGCCCCATCATTTCTAGCTTCTCTTTCATGGTAATTTGAGGGAGTCCATAGACACCATTATCCTGTGACATGCAATTCTAAATAAGGAGGCAAGGGTGACAACGGATGGTCTTCATTCTGATGAGCATGTGTAGCAGAGATTCAAGGACACAGATGTCAGCCTCACCGATTCTAAACCTCCAGTGTTGAATATTGTCATTGTTTCACATTTATTCACTTGCCCTGCTGCATCCATTTGTCAGGTGATGTTTACCGGTAGCTTTCAGGAGCACTTTAAATTTGGCTGAGTGAAAACACTAAGACCAAGTTACAGGTGACTTCTGTTCCTTGTGCTTGCTGTCTGGCTGACCTTATCAGCAAGCTCAGATGACTGAGTGAATTTACTGAGCCAAAGTTTTGCTTTCAATTCTGCAGAAATGCAATCACTCAATACCTTTTGGCAATGATCCTGAGAGTGATTGTTAGATACAAAAAATGAATAAGACTTGTTTTTCTAGACGAAATTATCTTCAAACTGTGTGATTCATCTGCTCTTCCAAAAAAACAGCTCAGGTAATTGTTGAGGCAAAGGTTGCACTTTGGATTTTGCTAAAATAATATGTCTCAACATTTGGGGGAAATAATCTTAAGAAGTGATCATTAGAAGTAGAAATGTCAGACTTGAAATGAAGGATAGAAATAAGATGAGGAAAAATTTTGATGTATTTTTTGGGGGTTGGAGGAGATAGCTATTATTCAGATGAGAGGGGATAGGTCATAAGCTGTGGAGAAACCATTAGGCTAGAGGATTGATGCTTCTATCCCAAATAACCAGTTAGTTCATCCATTAGCATATTCAATTCCAGTGATAAAAGCCAATCAGTTCAAAGCACATCAAAGCTTTGTCTACTTTAATGACTCTCATTTATTACTAACATCCATCTAAGCAAGCAGTAGGCACATGAGAATTTCTTATAAATCTACGAAAATTCAAGTTGAACCAACTCTTTTTGTTCCAACTCAATTTATTTGACCTACCAGCATTCATTACATACATGCATACACACATACATACTCACATACATGTATACTGTACACATATACATATACTGTATACTGCATACAAATCCCATTCTATATCTGTATGTAGTGTAAGGTGGTGGTGGGTGAAGGGATGGACATTAAACCAGTGGAATTGTGTTGGTATATTAGTCTTAAAGGCCCATAAAATCAGTGACCCCAATAGTTCCAACACAATACAACACATGCAGAACACAGATGTAGCTGGCACTGACTACATGTACCTTTGTCATGAGTTACATAATAAAATGTCTCAGTTGCACCAGTAGTCAATTGTTTTACCCTCATTCAGCAGGAACTGAGGGGTAAGGAAAAATGTTAGCTATTGAGACACTTTGGAGACTCAAAGTTGGCAAATCTCTATAGAGCTTTTCTTGCCACAGCTTTGATTATAATCGCCCTAACAGCCAACTGTGAGATTCTTCCATCTGTGACTCATCAGTATCAGCACATCGGAATTTCAAAAATCTAATAAGTTAGATTAGCTATTCTTTTTACTCCCTTGCCTCAAATACCCTTAAGTTAGGCAAATCTTTCTTTTTTCATTCCTTGGTCAACATTGAAACCTAACATGAAGTAGGGTGTTACACTTCTCTGAGCAGTCAGTCTCCTTAGACTCGGGGTCCCATGGGGGAACTGGTGACAGCTTGGCCAGGCATGTGACACATGGCCTGGGCTAAGATCTCTGAGCAAATACAGTATTGCTTAGGAATGTCATTATAAACTAGATGGAGAGGAAAAATTTAATATAGAGAAGGATATTGAATTAAGAGAGAAAAAGATGGGGTAAATAAATTCACATAGATAATCTCAAAAGAAAGAAAAAGAGATAAAAAATGATATAAATGTTTTCAAAGGCACATTAATACTGAATAAATAAGTAAACTCATGACATTGATCCCAATATTTGGGAGGCAAAGACAGAAGATAGGTTCCTTATAAATTCAAGGCTAGCCTGATCTACAGAGCAAATCCAAGATAGCCCAGGCTACACAAAGAAATTCTTTCTCAATAAATAATAATAAATGCTTGTCATTGTAGAAAATATTTGTATTCCACACAATCATGTTTTAAATTATCAAGTGAAAAATGGCTATATGTTCAATGGTAATGGCAGTGTGATACATCCGTTTTGAGAAAGGTCAAAATGGAGCATACTCAGATAGAAAAGGGACTGCTAGATTGGATCTGCCTATACTTTTAAAGACTTCAAACTACTGGATGAAGTCTATGTTATGTTGGGAGAGAGGGTTTATGTTTATGTCAACAGAAAAGGAGAAAAGGTTTTCAATTCCATCCAAAATTATAAAAATCAGATTTGACAGATGGGGACCTCCTGAAGATCTGGACTTCAGACAAGAAACAACTCAAGACCAAAACAGGTAACAAAACAGGTGATCCTTGGGGACAGCTCTGAAACTGACTGAGCTAGAAATGTCTCCAGCCAAAACTTCAAATTGAATGGCCAACAAATCTTCTTGTTACAGAGTCCCCACAACATATTATTGCAGGGCATTCTTTCTAGTGGGATGAATGGAGATTAATATCGAAATTTGATTATATGATCAAACTAACTTCTAAAGGTAGGGCTTCGGTTCCTGGGCTTGGGGTCTGAGACAGAGACCATGAGGTGCAGGACAGAGGAGAATGGAGAAGGACACCATGGGGTAGGTGGAATGTAAGACAATGGCCATGAGGGCTGGCCAGTTGGAGTAGAAGTGACCTAGACAGAACATGGCAAGTTTGGTCTTGTGGTTAGTGGCAGAGAAGTGGACAAAAGAGTGTAGAAGATTGATGTGCTTTTTTTTTTTTTTGGTTTTTCGAGACAGGGTTTCTCTGTGTAGCCCTGGCTGTCCTGGAACTCACTTTGTAGACCAGGCTGGCCTCGAACTCAGAAATCTGCCTGCCTCTGCCTCCCGAGTGCTGGGATTAAAGGCGTGCGCCACCACCGCCCGGCTGATTGATGTGCTTTTAAGGTTTATTATGAACATAAATGTTTATGTCTTTTATTTGGGAATTAAATGATCTAAGGTGGGGTAGAAACCCCCAATAATATTTACCACAACAGTTACCATTAAATTCTCCAGCTTAGTTATGTCTCCATCCCTTGACACACATCCCTTAGATCTTTGATTTTACTTTTTAACCTTTGGGTACTATGTTGCATATAGGACATGTTGATGTCAGGCTCAGCATCAATTTCTCACGAAGGCATTCTTGCTATCTTGTCTTTTTTGAACTGTTCTCTTCCCTATGGAATGACCTTTTAACTGCCTTCCTTTTTCTTTCCTTCACAGAAAGATCTCTTATACATAAACTCGCCAGCTACTTCCATGGAAGGCTCCTCTGAAGTTACTCTCATCCCACCTGTTTGGAATATCTACTGAGTGTCTAAATCTCTCCATGTCCCAGTTATGGCAAACCATCTCCCATGTTTGAAGAAGGTCATGTTCATCTCCCACAGGGAAGCCAGTACATATCCAGACTTCAAAATTTAATAGTCAGGTTTAGCCAGTCAGTGTTACTATCTTCTACAACTGAGAAACCCTGGTAGCATAGCTCTCTCTATTGACCTTTGCAGGGCTTCTGAGAAACTCCAGATCCAAGGTGCACATTTAGTGGCCCTTACCTGCATTAAACACTGGGAACCAGCGGTAGAATTGGTTTTTGTAGGGGACTGTGTCAAATTCACTGCACTGCATCTGCCGGAAAGTTGGAGTTTCTGAGCGGCAGGGGTGGACATTGCATAAGCGATAGCGTTTTCTTTCTCCGGTGCAGTATTTCCCTCCAAATTTTGGTCTATAGATGAAAGAGACAAGCTGTTCTTTACATTTCCCAAGAAGCCATCAATTTCCTTTTAAAATTCCTTGCTATCTAGCCATGACTGTTCCTTGTCAAAACATGCCTGTTTGTGACCTAAAGAAACAGATAAATCCTTCCAATTTCATACTGTTTGGGGGTGTATGTGCTTCTCATCAGCCTTTCAGTCCTAAACTCCCTGTTTTAACACTATATACATGTATATGCCTGCTTTAATTAAATGTATGCCCGTTTTAAATAATTTATATTTTAATAGAAATACAGATTTCTATTAAATTTTATATACATTGTTATAGAATTCTATATAGTATATAATTATAGAATTAGTATGGAATATATATGTTTCCAGTGGCAAAATCACCAGGAAAAAGATATGAGAAAAATAGAAAAAATTTATTTTCACCATGTATTCATTTTCTGATTTCTTCTTAGCAAATAACAATGGTCAGATTGCAGAATCATTCATACTTAGCCAATCTTGGATCGAGCTACCAATTGTTTCCATTTAATTGTTTTTGAGACAGGATCTTGTTATGCACTCCTGGCTGTCCCAGAACTTGCTAGGTAAATCAGGCTGGTCTCAATCTTACAGAGATCTCTCTGCCTTCACCTTCCGAATGCTAAGATTAAATGCATGCACTACCATGTCCAACCTATTCAGTTATATTTTTATATGTGTGCTTTCTCTTTCTCAGCTACCCAGCTATAAGACCAATCTGACCATTTTCTTCATTTTTATGGTCTCTTTGCCAATTAAAAACAATTCAACTCCCTGTGGACAGTGTATGCTATTAGATTATCTTCAGTATATTAGTTTCCTGTTTAAAGATTTTATTAGTGTCACCAGTGGCTAAAAATGTCAATCAAGTCTAAGTTCTTGTGATTGGGACTCCAAATGGTACTGTCATAACTGACTCTATTAAGCCTTGCATATTTTCTTTTATATACTTCCTATTTCCTAGTGTCTTTCTGTGTTTCTGCATGGACTTTCTTTTATTAAGTCTTTCCATGTCTACATGCTGCCTATTCTTTGAGGAACAAATACATGCCTCCTCCATCATAAATCCCTCTGCATGCCAACCACATGTGATCTCTTTCTTCTTTTAAGAGACACTTCATGTTCTAACTGTATTTACTGGCCTTTTTTTGTAGACGGCTCTTTAATGACTCAGGCCAAGCTCTAATTCCTTTATAGAGCCTCTGTAGTACCATGAGTACAGCAATATCTTAGAGTCTTCAGGATAGAAATTACTGAGAGGATATGAGAACCTCTCACTCAGTATCATGTGTATGAGAAAGTCATATATCAGATCTGCTAGTAGAGAAGCAGAGGGTAGTTGATAGATCTCATGAAGGCTCTCAAGTGACTTACTATACCTTCTTACTTGCACCTTGAGTACCCAAAAGAGATACTATGACAGTGTAACATAATGGGTTCGAAGACTGGAGCTTGCATCAACCTGACTTGCTAGTAGTTCTATGAATCTAAGGAAGTTATCTTATTTTTCTGAGCTCCATTTGTTTGTTATTGTGATTGTAAAATGAGCATACTAATCATTTCACAACAATTTTAAGGCTCAATTAGATAATGCATATAAATATTTAAGAGAGTAGCATTGAATATATGATAAGAATTGATGACACAATAGACACTTTAGGTATTATGAATACAAATCTACCAACACTGAGATACAACAATGTTCTTAACAGCATGTTATGAGGAAAAAAGCATCAGGAAAAAGTCAACACAAGTCCTATGCTTCCTTAAAATTTCACAATTCTCTTAAAAACTATTAAAAATAACTTTCCGTTGTGAGCCTAGCCTAGCCATTTCTCCAGCTCTTAATAAACTACCCAGAAGTGAGAAAAGTTAAGATAGAAACTAAGTAGGCATGTCTAAGAGTATAACAAGGTGTTGGATAAGGAATATCAGTCCATGGAAATAAAGTTGACCAGAAAGAGTTCTTGGAAGGGATAGATGTAGAAAACAGTCTCAGAAAAAAGGCTGAAGGTAGGGTACATGAGCAAGACCGATGCAATCATATGCTGGAAGCAAGAAGTACATTTCCCAGCTAATAGTGGCAAAGCCAAGGTTTGAACTATGTGCTCTAATCTGCAGCCTGAGTTCTTATCCATGTTCTGTCTCAGCTGATTTCCAGCCCTGAGAGGCAATCCTACCAGTCTAGTTGTGTTCTTGTTCTCTTTGATATTTGTGAGATTTACTCTACCCGCTTCCCCATCTTTCTTAGTGCAATTTGAGAGCCTAGGGCAGCCCATAGCAGGCTCTTCATTATCTCTTCTGTGTAGGAGGTATTAAGAATTGCCCTTAATGTCTGAATGCTAGCCTCTATGACAGAGGCTCTGTGACTTGGCACCTGACCATCTCATTTTCTTCAAACAAATATTACTAGGAGTCTCATTTGAGCCAAGATGTACCAGTGTTTCACTATCCCTATAGTTCGTCTCATGTTACCAATGTCAAAGATATGGTCAGGAAAAGTACCCAGAGAAGAATACATTAAAAAAGAAAACAATTGCATACTAAGTATGATTGAAGAAAGTTAGTCTTCAGCATAAGTGAGTGTAGTTGGCTCATACACTGGTCTGACTTTGTAACTGGAATCATGGAGATCCTTATACAACAATACTATTAACAGTGGTCTCAATAAAATCAAGAAAATGAGTTATGGAATTAGATGTCATCACTCAGTCAAGGAGACTGAGAAGTTGCAGCCTTGGAGAAGGGCACCAGCACAGTCTGTCTGCTAATGCTGAGCTAGTGAATCATTCTTCAGTTTCTCAGAGAGACGGTCCCTTGTCTGAAGACTACAGGTTATTAAACATCCTCCCAAGTTTATGGAGTGGAATCTGAATACATACCACAAGTCTCAGAGCACATTGCTTATATTTCTTGATCTCTAAAAGCACACTTCTGACCAAACTGATGAGTTTCATCTTTATTAATAAAGTACTGTGTTGACATGCCTGCTGTTGAATTTTGTTAAATAATGGAGTTTTATCAAGGGGCAGAATTTTAAAACAATGACATTATCCTCCCTCAAACAAATACTTACATATGTAAGTGATGATATTTATAAGTATTGTTTACTTATAGTGTTTATTTATAATTTATGATGTAATAGGTACAATATTAAGCTACAGGTATTTTTAAAATCCTCAGAAAAATTTTATATATAACAAATTATATGCATATATAACACATGTACATATATAATTTATATAGTATTATGCCTATTAATAAAAAGAGAAGGTTAGGGTTTGAGACTTAGATAATGAAAGGCCTTGTAACCACTTTTATCACTTGCATTTAGAAATGTGGCTTTTATTCTTCACAGCAAAGGCAACTCCAGGAAAAGGAGCTTAGTTCCATTTACACTTTATGGGCAGCATCAAATGCATTCCTAAAGACTGTATAGTTAGAAACTTGTATATGAGGAATTAATGAAACCAAGAATGCAATCTGTCTAAAATCATGACAGTTTAAACTTAACTTACAAACATATGTAAAAATATAAGATTGCTACATGAAAAATAAACATTGGATTAAAAATGAAAAATGAATTATGAAATCCTTCACAGGACATATGGAACCCTAAGATTAGATTGATAAAGATATGTTGCTAGACCATTAATGATAATTTACTCCAAAACCGTGCTTGGCCATTTTCCTAGCTATAGAATGGATGAATACTTTTATGTAATTGTGTATTCATTGTGACTGAAATCTAGTTATAATCATATCAGCTGAGCTTTACTAATTTACTTCTTACTGAGAGAGCACAGTTATCTGGAAGGATTTAATTGCAAAAGCTCCTGGAGAGTTTCACATAGAATATTTCAAAGAAATTTGCTTCAACATTTAAAAGAAGTTTGCTTTGTTCTACCCAAATGATGGAATAAACTTACTTAGCTGATTTTAAGACTTCAGTGCCAAATTCAAACATGTTGAAAGAGAAGCAGTTTTGATTTCCACCCTGTGTGAGTTTTCTGGGCCTTTCTGTCTTATAGAATTGTTCAGCATTTTCTCAGAACCCTCTAAGAGTGACGCCATGCCATGCAAGAACAGCATCCTAGCACTTAGAGAAGAGAAGAAAGCAAGTACTCATGCCAGGCCTTACTCTGGGTTGTTGCAGAGCCTCTCTGCGCTCTGAGCTCCTGCCCCACATGTTCTAGAACAGTGCGACCAGGGTGACCAGCGTCCCCAGCCTCCAGGGATGCTCTCTGGTTTCTTCCCCACTGTGATACACTTTCCAGCCATACACCACTGCAGAGAGATACAATAGTGAGGATGTATGTCAGGAAGATTCCATAGCAAGACTTTCTAAGTCTACACCCAATTCTTTCCAAGCCAGAAGACTTTTACAGCAATACATCAGGGGCCACAGAGAAAAGGGTTTAGAGAGCTTCTTTAGATAAATTAGGTTTCTAGAATCAGATTTATCAAGCACTGTAAACTCAGCGACAGATGATACCAAACTCCTAAGCAACAGACCTGCAATAACAAAACACACTTAACGGGTCGGCATGAGTCAGCATGCCCTCTGGTAGTCTGGAGGAGGCCTAATGTCTATGAGTTGTGGCTATAAGACTTTTCTGCTTAGGAAAATAGAAAGAACTTTAAAATATTCAGTTATGCCAGCCAGCGAGAAGGAGGATTATAAATGGACCCAATCTGACCTTTTGGGGTCCACTCACTATGCTTTTCAATCTTCAATATTGAGGGAGGAATGTCCAAAATGAAAGTTGATAGCAAGTTCAGAAGAAAACAGAAACCCCATTGAGGTTCATCAGGGGAAGATGGGCCTGATGCTTGACAGGTAAAGTCCTTTCTCATGGACTGAGCACAGTTCTGAATCCTTTCTCATGGTCCCAGCAGTGGTTGGAAAGGAGCAGCAGATGTGAGATTGTTTCCAGTGTCTGGTCTGACTCTGTGAGTGCCACTGGGGCTCCTCACATCCCCCAAAACCTTCTTTCTACGTCTTTACAAGAACTCCAGGCCAACTGCCCTCCCACCTTTCCTCCTCAGACCAACAACACATCACCTTCTTCTCACCGCAACGAGTCCCGTCTGCAGCAGCATCCAGCTTAGAGCGACAGAAGCCTTTCACCGAGCACCACAGTGTCTGGCAAACATTCTGGAAAACATAGGAGAGCTTGTGTTCTGTTGTATTTTTAAATCTTGTGAGGAAGTGTGTCTGAAAAAGACCTAGTGTCTTAGAAGATAAAAAGATAATGTACACCAAGAACTGACCAATAGGATTGCAGGAAGTTAAAAAGGTTTTCCACAGCAAAAGAAACTATGAGCAAAGTAAAGAAGAAACATACGGAATGAAAGAAAATCTTTGCCAGCAATACTTCAGACTGGTGGTTCATATGCATCTGTCTGTCATCTATTTATCATCTATCTATCTATCTATCTATCTATCTATCTATCTATCTATCTATTTATCTATCTATCCATGTATCTATTTATCATCTATTTACCATATATAAAGTATTCTCCAGTAGACTGGGTCCAAATCATAAAAGAATATGACAAAAGGAGTTAGGATTGTATCCACTGGATAGTTGTGACTCTAAGAACAAAATAGTAGCATGATTATATTTATGCTTCTAAAATAATAAGAATAGCAATTTGAATAATAGATAGGCTGGTGGTGGTAAAAATAATATCAAGTGAAGACAAGCAGAATAAACACAGTGGTGGTAATGAAGAAGGCAGGACAGAGATGTTAATTACTGAAGAGCACAATGCCAAAACTTGACTTATGGATTAGATATTGGAAATAAGGGAGAAGAGTGACTGAAGGTGAATCTTATTTCTACCTGGTGATCTAATGATACTCTTCAACCAAGAGGGAAATATGGAAAAGGGGCAATTTTAGAGATTCGGTTGACTGCTATGGAGTTAAATACTATGAACCCTGTAAACCACCATGGACCTGTCTCCAAGTTGTATAGAATGTGTGGATCTACACAAGTCCAAGAAAGTTGGGTAAGATTCGCATGATTATAAGTAATTTATAATAACACTTTCAGTTCTGGGCCTGATTCTCCAGTTTCTAAGTGTTTTCTGTGCTTCCTCCAGCATAGCACATATCTCAGACCCTGCACAGACCCATGGAAGGCACCAAGAAATCCAGCACTCACTTCCACTTCCTGGCAGAATGTAGCATTTGGGCCATATTGGAGCTGGCACTGGTGATGAACATCGTAAATTACTCCAGGAGCAATGACGTTGGACTTCAAACCTTTCTTTCTGGGGATATCATCAAGACAGAACCCCCTGCCTCGGCTGCAAACAAACCAATCAAAACCGGATCAGTTGCATGTGATTCTCTCCAATCATCCAATAGACATTTTCATCATAATAATTTAATCCTCCATCATTCCAAACAGCCTTATTCTTATAAGCAAGAGAATCCCCTCGACCTTGGAAGAAAGTTAATAAAACGAAATGCAAATCATGTCCAACGGAAAAAGTTTAGTTATCTAGGAAATAGAAATAGTAGGCATTCTAGTTAGGTTTCTATGGCTGTGATAAAGACCATGACCAAAAGCAACTTGGGAAGGAACTGTCTTCCTGCGTTTTGTTCTTCCAGGTAATAGACAATCAGTGAAGGTAAGCAGGAAGCAGGGACTGAAGCAGAAGCCATGGAGAAGTACTTGGTACTGGTTCACTCCTCATGGCTTGCTCAGCCTGCTTTCTTACACAACCCGGGACATCAATCAATGGCCAAGAAAATGTACTACAGGCTTGCCTAAAGGCAATCTGATGGAGGCATTTTCTCAATTGAGGTTTTTCTTCCCACATAAATCTCATTTGTGTCATGGTAATAAAAACAAAACACAGGACAGTGGGAAACAGACAATCATGATATTATTGTTAATAGATTTGATTGAACATTTCTGACCTGTTAGTCTTCGAGAACTTAATCTACAACTGTGGTGGTTTGAATATGCTTGGCCCAGTAAGTGGTACTATTAGGAGGTGTGGCCTTGTTGAAGTAGGCATGGCCTTGTTGGAGGAAATGTCTCATTGTAGGCATGGGCTTTAAGACCTTCATCCTAGCTGCCTGGAAGCTAGTCTTCCATTTGTCTTTGGAATAAGATATAGACACTCTCAGATCCTCACACATCATGCCTACCTGGACATTGTCATGCTCCTGCCTTGATGGTAATAGACTAAACCTCTGAATCTGTAAGCCAGTCCCAGTTAAATGTTGTCCTTTATAAAAGTTGTCTTGGTCATAGTGTCTGTCTATAGCAGTAAAACCCTAACTGAGACAACAATTGTATTTAAAAAGCAGGTTGCTCACTTGCCTGTAGAGGTAGGAAGAGGAGTCAGAAAGCAGAGGGGAATCCATCCCTTTGATGCTACCATGATACTATAGACCAGAAAATGAAACCAAGTCTTTCCCAGGCATTCATTTCTCTGTGGAAAACTCACTGAAATGTCTGCCTTAGAGACCCAAGTGAGGCTGTCATGGAAGGGACTACACTTACTCCAAGAAGCGAGTGATGTACTCCTTGCTGCATTTCGACCATGTCAGTGGAGTCGGGTCATACTGAATCTGTTGGGACATGATGTATGGGTGCCTGCCCACGGGCTCACAGTCATTTTCCTTTCCATCATGCTGGATGCCGAAACTGACCCAAAACACAAGAACAGAAGCAGACAGGCATTAATCAGGAGAAACACACATTCGCTAAAGTGATTAAAAGCACAGGAAGCCACTTTTGTTCCAAAGGAGCTGTTTACAAAGTGCGACTTAGAAGTTGGAAGGACATAGCTAATTTTGGACTCAGGAGTGCAGGGAAGATGAGAGGCATATCCTTAACCTCAGCTACATAACCACAAGAGCCATATGGAGAATTAAAAGCAAACTTGTGTTTGGCAGAAAGTCGAAAGTCCTCAGTCTGGCTTCCTATATTCTGAAGTTAGAAGGGTAAAGCACACCCCAGTACACTTGCTTTCTCTACTGAAGCAATCCCAGAATCAACAAATCCAGTTTCCTCTCTCCCTTTCATTCAATAGGAAGTAGAAAAGCAGTCTCAGGGAGACTTTGGCCCAGGCTAAGGCATGGAAGAATAGATTTCTTTATTCCATTTCAACAGGTCTCCAAAGCCAAGCCAGTAGGGAGACCTTGCAGTTCAGTGGTTGAGATCAGAGGTTTTGAAGGTTGAGAATCTGCACTAAACTTGAACTCTGAAGTTAGATGATATTGAGTTACTGTGACTTGCCTCATTTTATCTCCTAGAAAATTGGTAGCCATCATGGTGTTAGGATCTCAATGAAGAAAGTTTTGAAAGCTGCTTAGCAAGGCCTGGTCTATAAGAAGAGATTCACAAGTGATAGAAATTTAAATTTGAAAAATAATTTTCCTAGGTCTGGGAATATGTCTCAGTAAAGCAAACTTAGTAACCTCAAGCATGGAGACATGAGTTTTATTCCCCTCCACCCTCGAGAAATGACATAAAAAGCCAGTGCATATGGTCCCAGTGCTGAGGAAGACTGATGGAGCTTACTGGTCAACCAGGCTGGCATGCAAGTTGAACTCTAGACCAGTGAGAGATCCTGCCTTAAAAAAATAAGATGGGAACAAATGAGGAAGATGTAGTTAACTAAGAGTTCATCTCTGATCTCTATATACATGTGCATACATGCACATACATACATTTACACACACACACATATACATTTCACACATACATGTACATACCTGTGTACACATGCAAATAATAGCATTTTAGTTTAATGTCCTCCTTTTAAAGAATAATTTTGCAGGTTAAAAGACATACATCTTGTTGTGTTCAATGGATATCTATGTGTTTTGAACTCATTTATTTGTCTGTTCCCTGATCTCCTACTGTTATGGTTGACCAGGAAGGTAGCTCTGAAGGACTTTAAGATGAACTGCCTGCAATGCCAAAGGGTAACTTGGAAATAAACTGACCCAGTGTTATCTGTTTACGACCAATGTCCTCAGGATTATCCCAAGACACCTTCTTATGTTCCTACAAGATTCCGTTCTCACAAACGTCTGGTCATGAAATCCTTAGAGTCTAGATATAATTGACTTAGATTTCTGATCTGAAGCCAGGAAAGTATAACTTTCTACTCCTTTCACTCATGTGACTGAGGAACTAACATTTACCTTTAATAGAGTATGATCAGTATTAGCAATGTATGCACAGAATATACTTTGGGGGATTTAGCGGTTTTCTTGTTTTATGTATTATAGTATTAGCAATGTACCCCGAAGCTTAAATCACAGTCAATGAATATAAAACTCACAAAGGAACCACAGAATTAGTCAGCAAAGCTTTCACCACTCATTTACAAAGAAAGTGATATCAACTAAAAGCCTCCTATATGGGCTATCCCAGGCTGCTCCCCATCAGTCCCACCCAGCTCCTGAAGTGCTTGTTGTACAAGGTCACGTACTCAGTAGCTAAAACACGGCCTACACTATGAGCAACTCTCAAAAGAAATTCACAAAGAAGATAATTTTGAGCCAGGGTCTTATGTAGCTTGGGCTGGCCCCTAACTTGCTATGTAGCTAAAGGTGCCCTTGAACTTGTGTTTCAGGAATTCCAAGTGTGTGCCTGCGTACTTGGCTCATGCAATACTAGGGTCAAACTCAGGACTTCATGCTGCTAATCAAGCATTCTACCAACTGAGTAACACCCCTGTCTCAAATGATGATCTTTTAAGCAGAGGGTATTCTAATGCATAAAACTGTGTGCCTGTAGTTCACGTTTTTTCATATTTTCTTAGTACTGAGGACTGAATCTAGAAACTTGCACATTCTAGGAAAGCACTCAACCACAGAACTACATCTTGAGCCATTTGCTTCTGAAATAGAATCTTTCTATTGCATCCCAGCCTAACTGGAACTCATGACCCACTTGTTTCTATTCCCCCTGACATTATTGGTTGCTAGTTACTAACATTATTCTCCCAGTTACTGCTCTTCTCTACTTTAAATGTAGATGTTCCCCAAGACCTCATTTTAGTTTTCCTACATTTTTTGTGCATTACAGACCTTCATCTTGATCTCTATTCTTGTTTTATGAAATGAAAGAAGTGCTACGAAACAAAGCTGACCTCTGTCTAGTATCTCAAAGCTGGTAGAGTCGTAATATGGGAGCAGTGAGTCAATAACACGGAGGGGTGAGAACACAGGGGGCCAGAGTGGTGGAGGGGTTAATCCCCAAGAAGCTGTCTTCTAGCCTTTGGGATAGAAGTCAAACAGTAGTTTGGAGTAGGCACCCTGTATTTCTGGAACAATCCCCAGGCTTGCCAGGCTAGCCTATTTGGGAGGGTCTTCATTATTTCAATTCCTTTAAAGTGGGTTGACTAAATTATAGGTTGAAGCAGCATCAGAAGGACGTACCTGGCTCTCACTGGTCCTTTGTGAGGCACAGCTACTCTTTAACTCAGAATGTTTATTCATTGGGTGGTACAGTGGAACATGAGCTATGAAGGTGAAAATATAAACTTTTTCAAGTCTTTCAGAAAATACTAGGTTTGAACATACAGGGGGAAACATTCTATAAATGAAACAGATCACAATCTGGAAGATGGGGTGATGATACTGAACCAACGTGTGTGTGTGTGTGTGTGTGTGTGTGTGTGTGCACTCAGTATAACCATGGTATTTTAATCACTTAAGAGAAAAAAATTTGTGGGTATTCTAATTTAAATGCCTACAGCCAAACTTCATACACTGCACCTACATATGAAAGGGAACACTCAGAATTTTTCTCTTTCTGGGTCTGTGTTGCCTCTTGTGAGAGACCAAACTGTGGGAAACTAGGTCCCGCAGTTACTCTCACCCTAAAGATCCAGCTGACTCTTTGAAGGGAATTATGTCACCCCCTCGTTCATTGCCTCCACCTGGCACCTGAGACTGCCAGCTTCACCCCCTCCTTCACTTGGCACCTAGAACTGCTTAGATTAAGGCAGCTTCACCCCCTCCTCCATGTCTCCATTTGGTACCTGGGACTGTTTGTGGCACTCCAAGAAAAACTGCAGAATATTTGAAGGCTGCCTGGGACTGTTTTAGGGCCGACATTCCAAGATAAGTTGCAAGAAGCCTGTAATCAGCATTCACCCCAGATGTCCATCTCTTTCTCTGTAATCACTCTGTATTTTATTATGCCCCCTCGGCCCCTCCCTATTTTCTCTCACTGTGTGCTTATAATCAGGCTCCTAGCCTTCATTAAACAGACCTTGACAATTCTCTGCTTGGTCTTGCTTCCCTTTCTCTGCTCATTTCTCTTGCAGGCCCCAGTCCTCCTTGACCCATGGAATAACTAAGTCCTGTTGGATGGGACAGCCTCTATTGATTATTACTAGCTCCATCTATTTACCTCTAAATTTTATTTTGCTTGCAACTGCAAAATAGTCTGTTGAGTATATTTATATTTTGATCATTCATACAATAGTTCATAGACATTTAGGCTTAATATCCATAGAAGTCAAGAACTAGTAAGAGGTCATGGGGGATTTCAAGAGAACATGGATAGAACACAGATATAATGGAGGTAGAAAGAAAAATTATGGAACAGGAAAGGTTAAATGGGATGGGGGTAGGAAGGCAGGTGAGAGGAGGAAATATGAAGTGGAATAACTAACATGAAAAACCTTTGAAATGCTATGTGGAGAGTTACTGATGTAGGAACTTCCTAAAATATGTACATATATAGTATACAAAAGGAAATTAAACAGTTATTCTATGACAGAGGGACAATGCCTCTCCCCAATACTACAGACTATTAAATAAAAGGCCTAGTCCAGGTATGGGTTACTTGTGCACGAGTCTCTCAGATTCCTTCCAAGTGATTGATTCCATTACCACTGTTCTCCAAGATCACCCAGAACTGGATGGTAAGACCCTTCTTAAAGATGCCATGTATTGGAATCACAGGGCATAAAGAAATCAAGCTGGTCCTAACCTGAAAGCTTTATATCTATTTTCTAACTTTCATGGTGTCAGGAGATTCTCATTCCACAGTTGAAGGAATAAATTATTGAACAATTTACCTCGCTGTGAGCCCTGCAAGCTACAGTAACAACTGGCCTGGCAAGATATGCCCATAGATGCAATAGTAATGTGGATAATCTAGGCATAACCAACACTTTTCTGATTGAATTTAAAACCCACTCTAAGACAGAACTTACACTTGGCACTGTTAACTGGGCTGACTAGGGGAATTGGCCTAATACTACTAATACTATTTTCTGTTAAGTGGACATGGTATTGGCTGTCACCTAAGTTCTTATCTTTATATCCATAATCCATCTCCTAACTCTCATTAAAGAAACTTCCTTTGGTAGTAGATAGAATGGCAATTAGTACACAAAATCAAGAACGGGTCAATGCATAGACTAAAAGACTAAAGAGTACTCAGCTCAAAATGGAACATCTATACCACATGCCTTCTCTCTGAAGCTAAGGGGCCATTGCAGAAAAGAGAATAGAAAGAGTAGACGAACCAGAAGTAGTGCACGTCTACAGTGAAGCATTGTTTCCTGGGCATGACAGGGCCATTTTACAGGCATACTCTCAGCAGCTCTGACCTCATGCACAAGACCTATGCAACACTAAGCCAGCCAAAATATTTGCATGGATTGAGAGAATTGGGGTTGGCACTTCCAGAAGTCCTGAGTTCAATTCTCAGCAACCATGTGGTAGCTCACAACCATCTGTAATGGGATGAGATGCCCTCCTCCTGTGTGAATGAAGACAGCTACAGTGTACTCATCATATATATATATATGTATATATATATATTATATATATATGTATGTGTGTATATGTATATATATGTATATGTGCACATATGTGTGTATATATGTATACATACATATATATTACATATATTATATCATATATATTATATATATATAATAAAATCTTTTTAAAAGTAGGGAGAGAGAATGGGGGACATGAAGACACTCCTGTAGCTGAGAAGCTCTTGGTAATAGATGGCTCTGAGTAAAGGAGAGTTGATATTCTTCAGAAATATGATCCCTGAAAGGTTCCTTGTGTTCCAGTAATACAGTCCTGCATTCATGCACATTCAGGCAGCAGTGAGTGGACTCAGAAAAGAAAAGGCAGAGCACATGACATTGGGAGGGAAACATGGGAAGAGGCACATAAACAGGGGAAGAATTGCAGTGGAGAGAATGGGGTGGATTTAATTAAAACACTTTCTATGGATGCAAATAAAACATCTCAATTTAAAAAATAATAAAACTAAACTTTATAAATACACGCAGGACTAATACAGAGACCCAGAGACAGAGGGATGAGGGAGAGGAGGAGGAGTGGGGGGAGTCAGGGAGCAGAAGATGCTAGTTTTCAAAGAGGGTTTTAAATCTTCTAGAATTGTTTCCAATTTTTGGTAACTTGCCTACAGACCTAAGTAAAACAGCGTTAAGCACTAGGTACAGATGACTAACAAACTCTAAGGTCCTACCAGGTCTACCACAGTGTTTTACTGTTGTACATAACACATTAAATATAGCCAGGAATGAAATCAGAAAGTTTCTAAGAAACAGTGAGGTATTTTTGTTAATGAACTATGCTATACTGCAATTGTTCCATGTATATTATATAAATGTATTATATGATACATATTATATAAAATACTGTATAATAATAAAATATGTGTATTATTTGAGGATAATTTTAGATTCAGGTAATGTCATACAAGACAGTGCAGAGAAAAGATCATGTGCTTCACATGCTTTCTCTCAGTGGCCATATCTTGCAAGACAGTGATAGTATAGCATCAGAGACTACTGATGCTAAACAGAGTCAAAGCAGTAATTTCTGATCACCACAGAATCCTTCATCTGAAGGCAATTTTGAAATTAATAATATCTTATTCTTGAAATTTAAATACTATTACCTAATTTTCCTCTTTCCCTTTCCTCCCGGCAACCCATGCACCCATCACGTTCTCTCTGGATTCTTTTCCTCTAATTGTTGTTATATATATTCCTAAATATGTAATACAGTCTGCTCATTTCATGAATGATACTGGTATGTACATGATTTCAGGACTGACCACTGGTATGGGATAACCAATCATCTACTCCTTTCTCTTCTTTTAATTCTGTCTTCCCTTCCTATAGTTTTGTTTCTCTGCTCGGAGAGTTCTGTTTCTACAATGCTATACAAATGGAACGACATGCATGATCTTTCACTAATCACTGTTCTTTAGAGATGTATTGAGGTTGTTGCATGAATTACTAATTCATCCCCTCTATTGCTAACTATAGGTATTCATCAGAGTTTCTCAATCTTGGTGGGTTCAAATGCTACCAGATTCATTTGCAATTTGGATTTAAGCTTTTATAAACATTCATGCTCAACCTTTTATGTGAGCACAATTTTTCATTTTTATTTTCCAGATGAAAACCCAGGAAAATAACTGCTAGGTCATGTGGTAATTGCCGGCTTAGTCTTAAAAAGCCTGCCTACGAGTTTCTGCAGAATGTTTGATCTATTTCCTATTTCTCCTGGCAGCAAATAAGACCTCGTTTGCATCCTTACTAGCATAAGGTGTCATTGTTCATATTTGTTACTTACTATCATTAATATCTATTTGTCATTCCCATAGGAAGGTACTAATACACTGATATGGTTTTAATTTGCATTTCTCTGTAACTAATGATATTAGCCATATTATTCTAATGTTTATGTCACATCTGTGTGAAATGTCAATTCATCTGTTTTGGACATTCTCATTTCTTCCTTTTATATGTAATACCTGTAATTTATTCGACTCATTACAGATATCAAGTTGTCTTGACAATTTGTTTTGATTCAGTGAATGACCTTGGGACACACTGACGATTTGTTAATGTTTTTGTTATTGGATTTATTTTATTTTATTTTTTACTTTGAGATAGCAGATTTTCTTTTTTTTTTTCTTTTTTTTAAATTTTTAATATTTTTATTACATATTTTCCTCAGTTACATTTCCAATGCTATCCCAAAAGTCCCCCATAGCGCCCCCCACTTCCCTACCCACCCATTCCCATTCTTTTGGCCCTGGCATTCCCCTATACTAGGGCATATAAAGTTTGCAAGTCCAATAAGCCTCTCTTTCCAATGATGGCTGACTAGGCCATCTTTCGATACATATGCAGCTAGAGACAAGAGCTCCGGGGTTCTGGTTAGTACATCATGTTGTTCCGACAATAGGGTTGCAGATCCCTTTAGCTCCTTGGGTACTTTCTCTAGATTCTCCATTGGGAGCCCTGTGATACATCCAATAGCTGACTGTGAACATCCACTCCTATGTTTGCTAGGCCCCGGCATCGTCTCACAAGAGACAGCTATATTTGGGTCCTTTCAGCAAAATCTTGCTAGTGTATGCAATGGTGTCAGCGTTTAGAAGCTGCTTATGGGAAGGATCCTTGGATACGGCAGTCTCTAAATGGTCCATCCTTTCATTACAGCTACGAACTTTGTCTCTAACTCCTTCCCTGGGTGTTTTGTTCCCAATTCTAAGAAGGGGCACAGTGTCCACACTTTGGTCTTCATTCTTCTTGAGTTTCATGCGTTTAGTAAATTGTATCTTATATCTTGGGTATCCTAAGTTTTGGGCTAATATCCACTTATCAGTGAATATATATTGTGTGAGTTCTTTTGTGATTGTGTTACTTCACTCAAGATGATGCCCTCCAGGTCCATCCATTTGGCTAGGAATTTCATAAATTCATTCTTTTTGATAGCTGAGTAGTACTCCATTATGTAAATGTACCATAATTTCTGTATCCATTCCTCTGTTGAGGGACATCTGGGTTCTTTCCAGCTTCTGGCTATTATAAATAGGGCTGCTATGAACATAGTGGAGCATGTGTCCTTTTTACCGGTTGGGAAATCTTCTGGATATATGCCCAGGAGAGGTATTGCTGGATCCTCCGGTAGTACTATGTCCAATTTTCTGAGGAACCGCCAGACTGATTTCCAGAGTGGTTGTACAAGCTTGCAATCCCACCAACAATGGAGGAGTGTTCCTCTTTCTCCACATCCTCGCCAGCATCTGCTGTCACCTGAATTTTTGATCTTAGCCATTCTGACTGGTGTGAGGTGGAATCTCAGGGTTGTTTTGATTTGCATTTCCCTGATGATTAAGGATGTTGAACATTTTTTCAGGTGCTTCTCTGCCATTCGGTATTCCTCAGGTGAGAATTCTTTGTTCAGTTCTGAGCCCCATTTTTTAATGGGGTTATTTGACTTTCGGGAGTCCACCTTCTTGAGTTCTTTATATATATTGGATATTAGTCCCTTATCTGATTTAGGATAGGTGAAGATCCTTTCCCAATCTGTTGGTGGTTTTTTTGTCTTATTGATGGTGTCTTTAGCCTTGCAGAAGCATTGCAGTTTCATGAGGTCCCACTTGTCAATTCTCAATCTTACAGCACAAGCCATTACTGTTCTATTCAAGAATTTTTCCCCTGTGCCCATATCTTCAAGGCTTTTCCCCACTTTCTCCTCTATAAGTTTCAGTGTCTCTGGTTTTATGTGAAGTTCCTTGATCCACTTAGACTTGACCTTAGTACAAGGAGATAGGAATAGATCGATTCGCATTCTTCTACATGTTAACAACCAGTTGTGCCAGCACCATTTGTTGAAAATGCTGTCTTTCTTCCACTGGATGTTTTTAGCTCCCTTGTCGAAGATCAAGTGACCATAGGTGTGTGGGTTCATTTCTGGGTCTTCAATTCTATTCCATTGGTCTATTTGTCTGTCACTATACCAGTACCATGCAGTTTTTATCACAATTGCTCTGTAGTAAAGCTTTAGGTCCGGCATGGTGATTCCACCAGAGGTTCTTTTATCCTTGAGAAGAGTTTTTGCTATCCTAGGTTTTTTGTTATTCCAGATGAATTTGCAGATTGCACTTTCTAATTCGTTGAAGAATTGATTTGGAATTTTGATGGGGATTGCATTGAATCTGTAGATTGCTTTTGGCAAGATAGCCATTTTTACAATGTTGATCCTGCCAATCCATGAGCATGGGAGATCTTTCCATCTTCTGAGATCTATAATTTCTTTCTTCAGAGACTTGAAGTTTTTATTATACAGATCTTTCACTTCCTTAGTTAGAGTCACGCCAAGATATTTTATATTATTTGTGACTATTGAGAAGGGTGTTGTTTCCCCAATTTCTTTCTAGACTGTTTATTCTTTGTGTAGAGAAAGGCCATTGATTTGTTTGAGTTAATTTTATATCCAGCTACTTCACCGAAGCTGTTTATCAGGCTTAGGAGTTCTCTGGTGGAATTTTTAGGGTCACTTATATATACTATCATATCATCTGCAAAAAGTGATATTTTGACTTCATCTTTTCCAATTTGTATCCCTTTGATCTCCTTTTGTTGTCGAATTGCTCTGGCTAGGACTTCAAGTACAATGTTGAATAGGTATGGAGAAAGTGGACAGCCTTGTCTAGTCCCTGATTTTAGAGGGATTGCTTCAAGCTTCTCACCATTTACTTTGATGTTGGCTACTGGTTTGCTGTAGATCGCTTTTATCATGTTTAGGTATGGGCCTTGAATTCCTGATCTTTCCAAGACTTTTATCATGAATGGGTGTTGGATCTTGTCAAATGCTTTTTCCGCATCTAAGGAGATGACCATGTGGTTTTTGTCTTTGAGTTTGTTTATATACTGGATTACGTTGATGGATTTCCGTATATTGAACCATCCCTGCATCCCTGGGATGAAACCTACTTGGTCAGGATGGATGATTGTTTTGATGTGCTCTTGGATTCGGTTAGCAAGAGCTTTATTGAGTATTTTTGCATCAATATTCATAAGGGATATTGGTCTGAAGTTTTCTATCTTTGTTGGGTCTTTTTGTGGTTTAGGTATCAGAGTAATTGTGGCTTCATAGAATGAGTTGGGTAGAGTACCTTCTGTTTCTATTTTGTGGAATAGTTTGTGAAGAACTGGGATTAGATCTTCTTTGAAGGTCTGATAGAACTCTGCACTAAACCCATCTGGTCCTGGGCTTTTTTTAGTTGGGAGACTATTAATGACTGCTTCTATTTCTTTGGGGGATATAGGGCTGTTTAGATCATTAACCTGATCTTGATTCAACTTTGGTACCTGGTATCTGTCTAGGAACTTCTCCATTTCACCCAGGTTCTCCAGTTTTGTTGAGTATAGCCTTTGGTAGAAGGATCTGATGGTGTTTTGGATGTCTTCAGGATCTGTTGTTATGTCTCCTTTTTCATTTCTGATTTTGTTAATTAGGATGCTTTCCCTGTGCCCTCTAGTGAGTCTGGCTAAGGGTTTATCTATCTTGTTGATTTTCTCAAAGAACCAGCTCCTTGATTGGTTGATTCTTTGAATAGTTCTTCTTGTTTCCACTTGGTTGATTTCGCCCCTGAGTTTGATTATTTCCTGCCATCTACTCCTCTTGGGTGAATTTGCTTCCTTTTGTTCTAGTGCTTTTAGGTATGTTGTCAAGCTGCTAATGTGTGCTCTCTCTAGTTTCCTTTTGGAGGCACTCAGAGCTATGAGTTTTCCTCTTAGAAATGCTTTCATTGCGTCCCATAAGTTTGGGTATGTTGTGGCTTCATTTTCATTTAACTCTAAAAAGTCCTTAATTTCTTTCTTTATTCCTTCCTTGACCAAGGTATCATTGAGAAGAGTGTTGTTCAGTTTCCACGTGAAGGTTGGCTTTCTATTATTTATTTTGTTATTGAAGATCAGCCTTAGTCCATGGTGATCTGATAGGATGCATGGGACAATTTCAATATTTTTGTATCTGTTGAGGCCTGTTTTGTGACCAATTATGTGGTCAATTTTGGAGAAGGTACCATGAGGTGCTGAGAAGAAGGTATATCCTTTTGTTTTAGGATAGAATGTTCTGTAGATATCTGCCAGATCCATTTGATTCATAATTTCTGTTAGTTTCACTGTGCCCCTGTTTAGTTTCTGTTTCCATGATCTGTCCATTGGTGAAAGTGGTGCGTTGAAGTCTCCCACTATTATTGTATGAGGTGCAATGTGTGCTTTGAGATTTACTAAAGTTTCTTTAATGAATGTGGCTGCCTTTGTATTTGGAGCATAGATATTCAGGATTGATAGTTCCTCTTGGAGGATTTTACCTTTGATGAGTATGAAGTGTCCCTCCCTGTCTTTTTTAATGACTTTGGGTTGGAAGTCAATCTTATCAGATATTAAAATGACTACTCCAGCTTGTTTCTTCATACCATTTGCTTGGAAAATTGTTTTCCAGCCTTTCAATCTGAGGTAGTGTCTATCTTTTTCTCTGAGATGAGTTTCCTGTAAGCAGCAAAATGTTGGGTCTTGTTTGTGTAGCCAGTTTGTTAGCCTATGTCTTTTTATCGGGGAGTTGAGTCCATTGATATTAAGAGATATTAAGGAAAAGTAATTGTTGTTTCCTGTTATTTTTGTTGTTAAAGTTGGCATTCTGTTCTTGTGGCTGTCTTCTTTTAGGTTTGTTGAGGGATTACCTTCTTGTTGTTTCTAGGGCGTGGTTCCTGTCCTTGTATTGGTTTTTTTCTGTTATTATCCTTTGAAGGGCTGGATTCGTGGAGAGATAATGTGTGAATTTGGTTTTGTCGTGGAATACTTTGGTTTCTCCATCTATGGTAATTGAGAGTTTGGCTGGGTATAGTAGCCTGGGCTGGAGTTTGTGTTCTTTTAGTGTCTGTTTAACATCCGTCCAGGATCTTCTGGCTTTCATAGTCTCTGGTGAGAAATCTGGTGTAATTCTGATAGGCTTGCCTTTATATGTTACTTGGCCTTTTTCTCTTACTGCTTTTAGTATTCTGTCTTTATTTAGAGCATTTGTTGTTCTGATTATTATGTGTTGGGAGGTATTTCTTTTCTGGTCCAGTCTATTTGGAGTTCTGTAGGCTTCTTGTATGTTCATGGGCATCTCTTTCTTTAGATTTGGGAAGTTTTCTTCTATAATTTTGTTGAAGATGTTTGCTGGTCCTTTGAGTTGAAAATCTTCATTCTCATCCACTCCTATTATCCGTAGGTTTGGTCTTCTCATTGTGTCCTGTATTTCTTGGATATTTTGAGTTAGGATCTTTTTGCATTTTACATTTTCCTTGATTGTTGTGCCGATGTTCTCTATAGAATCTTCTGCACCTGAGATTCTCTCTTCCATCTCTTGTATTCTGTTGCTGATGCTCGTATCTATGGTTCCAGATTTCTTTCCTAGGGTTTCTATCTCCAGTGTTGCCTCATTTTGGGTTTCCTTTATTGTGCCTACTTCCCTTTTTAGGTCTAGTATGGTTTTGTTCAATTCCATCATCTGTTTGGATGTGTTTTCCTGTTTTTCTGTAAGGACTTCTACCCGTTTGATTTTGTTATCCTGTTTTTCTTTAAGGATTTGTAACTCTTTAGCAGTGTTCTCCTGCAATTCTTTAAGGGATTTTTGTGCTTCCTCTTTACTGTCTTCTACCTGTTTACCAGTGTTCCTTTGTATTTCTTTAAGTGTGTTATTAAAGTCCTTCTTGAAGTCCTCTACCATCATCATGAGATATGCTTTTAGATCCGTGTCTAGCTTTTCCGGTGTGTTGGGGTGCCCTAGACTGGTCGAAGTGGAAGTGCTGGTTTCTGATGATGGTGAGTGGTCTTGGTTTCTGTTAGTAAGATTATTACGTTTACCTTTCGCCATCTGGTAATCTCTGGGGTTAGTTGTTGTCATTGTCACTGTTTAAAGATTGGAGCAGAAGCTGTGTTCCACTCACCAGCAGTCTCAAAATCCTGTGGCAGGGGTCGTGGGTAGCTGGCGGGTGTCAGCCGACCCTGCGCTCTAGCTACCCCGGTGCTGGTCCGGCCGGAAGAGGCCTGTGGTCCTACTCAGGCTGGTTTTCTGCTTCCCTAACTAATGCAGTCTCAGGTCCCGTGCGCAATTGGGTTGGAGCAGAAGCTGTGTTCCACTCACCAGAAGTCTTAAGATCCTGTGGCGGGTGTTGTGGGTAGCTGGCAAGTGTCAGCCGACCCTGCGCCCTAGCTACCCCGGCGCTTTTCTGACCGGAGAGGCTTGTGGCCCTACTTGAGATAGCAGATTTTCTTATGACATTTTCACATCTTGTGGGGTTTGGTTAACCCCTACCCATACCCCTGTCCCTGTCTCTTCCTCTCCCACATATCACTGCTCTGCACCCTCAAAATTTCCACCTTTATATCTCCCTTTAACTTCCATATCATATTGTTGAATGGTTGAGGTTTTGAAAGGTTTTTGTTGTTGTTGTTGATGTTTGTTTTGTTTTGTTTTGTTTTTAATTTGAAGAGAGGTTTCCTGGGGATGAAAATACGGGGTGGATTTTAAGTGAGGAAACCATCACCTCAATGGACTTTCCTGGTAATAGTCTCTGATCTTAAGAGATAATAACATAGCTTATCTGGGTAATCTTAAATTATCCATTTTTTTCGTATGGGTTTTAATTTTTCAAAATAAAGTCTATCTCTATCATGCCTTCTGAAAACTCATGCCATCCATATATATGTGTATATGTATATGTATATGTATATGTATATGTATATGTATATGTATATATGTAATATTATATTTTGTCCCTTTTTTAGGACACACTGTATTATTTTCTTGGAGATTCCAAAAAGAATTACCGAAACCTTAATAACTTAGTAAGAGAAAACCATTCTTTCAAAGTTCTGAAGTCCAGAAGCCCAGAATCAAAGGTAAGGTGACTATAGAATGTGATTAAACTTCCAGTCTTGGTGTCTGTTTGCTCTAGGAAGTAGGAATGGGATTCCTTTCTAATGTTCATGGTATATATCATCATTTTAATGAACTCATGTATTTTACTTCTTATACATGTATACATTCCCTGGTATTCTCTATTCATAAAACAATCTTATATTTAAATATGATGGTTTTTATTTCATCCTTTTAAGTAGGTATCTTCCTCATTTTTCTTGCCTTTCACTGAAATGCTACTCTATATTGTTTGAATAAATCTAATGAGAATAGCATAGTTACCTTTTTCTGAAATTAGAATGAATTTATACAGTCATTCATTATTAAATACAACATTAACTGTAAATTGTTTTGTAGATATGCTTTATCAAGTTAATTTTATCTTCATTTCTAAGAGTTTTAAAAATTGGGGCTAGAGATGTGGCTCAGCATTTAAGAACACTGGCTTTTTTTCCCAGAGGACACAGGTTAGATTCCCAGCACCCACAAGGCAGCTCCAAATGTATTGTTCCAGTTGAAGAAGATTTGATGCCCTCTTCTGGACTTTATGGCACCAGGCATGTATGTGCTCACAGACACACATGCAAACAAAATACCCATATACATAAAACAAAACAAAATATTAATTAAAAGAAGTCATGATTTCCATTCATTTTCATGGCTATCTAACCACAAGACAGAGACCTTGCATAAGAGAGGCACCCAAAAATCAATGGGGGTGGCCTTAGTTGTGATTCACTGCATTGGGAATATGGAACGTGAAGGCAGGAACCCCAGTGGAGCAATAGAGACACCAACCCACCCTCAAAACCTTCAACCCCCAAATTATCCTGTCTACAAGAAGTGCAGGCATGGAGGATGGAGCAGAGACTGAAGGAATGGCCAACTAAGAATCATCCCAACTTGAGACCCATCCCGTTGGCAAACACCAATCCCTAACATTATTAATGATGGTTATGGTTGCAGACAGAAGCAAGTTGTCCTCTAGGAGGCTCCACCCAGCAGCTGACTCCAACAGATGCAGACACCCACAGCCAAACATTGGATGGAGCTTGGAGACTCTTATGGGAGAGTTGGCAGGGAGGATTGAGGGACTGGAGGAGATAGGAACTCCACAGGAAGACCAACAAAGTCAGCTAACCTGGACCCTTGGGACTCTCAGAGTCTGAACCGCCAACCAAAGAGCATACCTGGGCTGCACCTAGGCCGCCCTGCACATGTGTAGCAGATATGCAGCTTGGTCTTCATGTTGGTCCTGAACAACTGTAGTGGGGGTTCTCCCAAAAGCAGCTGCCTGTAAGTGGGATATGTTCTTCTAGCTGGGCTGCTTTGTATGGTCCCAGTAGGAGAGGAAGTTCCTAGCCTCACAGAAACTTGAGGTGCCAGGGTAGAGGTAATACAGGAGAAGGTGGGGGCACCTGCTCAGAGAAGGGGAGAAGGATGGGGGAAAGATTATGAGAGAGAGTAACCAGGAGGCAAGCAGTGAGTGCGATATAAAGTGAATAAGTAAAATAAAATAAAATTAATTAATTAATTAATTAAAAAAATAAAAAAATCATGAATAGGAATGGATGCCTTGATAAAGGCTTGGAGCAAGAGGAATTTCCTGTTATCCACAGACTTCTGCTTCCACCTCAGGGCTGGGGAAAGGGCAGCACTCATTGCTACCCAGCAGAAATCAAAGCCACCAGTCATCTATGAGGTCTTTGTGGCACTACTCAAATGCTGGGCATTTACTGCTTCTTTAACTTATCAAGTGGATGAAAGTCTAGGCTTTCTACTTAGACTTTGCCAGCACCAGGAGGCATAAGACCACAGCACTCCTTCCCATGATATTTGGTTATAGTAGATGAATTACTGTCTATTGTTTTTTATGTCTCACTATAAAATGCCTTTCATGGTCCTTTGGAGAAAGAGAGTGGGTTTATTGGCATGGAAATTTTGCATCTATTTTCAGGTTGTTAGCTTTATTACCCTTGAGTCAGAAATGTGAGAGAGAAAAAAAAGACAATTTACTATGTCATCTTTTGGTCTTTGTGGTTCTAATCCTGGCTTCCATCTCTTCGAATCTTCACAGGTTTTGAATGTAGTGCTCATGGGTTTGAAGTCTACTTAAAAGGTAGGGGACAGTGTGCGGAATCCTTGTACCTTGAGTAAATTTTGTGAGGAGTGGCCCTGGCCTCCTAAGTGAGCAGATGTCACTGGTGCCTTCCAACGTGTTTCCTATCTGCTGACTTCCAAACGGCAGTACTTGCACTGGTTTTCTGGACTCTTTCCTTATGACCACATGAGAATGTCTTGCCTTTCCCTACCATTCTGGGAGTTACATGGAAAACAGGCCCCCCAGAAACAATCATGGATAAATTATTTAAGGATGTTTTATGTAAAATATTTCATACTTTTTTCTCCTTGCACGGAATAATCTAAAACACAATTTTTCAGAGTTTCCCCCATGAAATTAAGGTCCAGAAAAAGCTAAGGTGATCGATCTATTGCAACCTCTGCTCCCTTCACTATTTTCCTCAGTTGGTATTTGCTTTCCAACGACTGCATCTCAATTCCTCATCTCCAGTCAGCTCCTGAATGAGCTACCACACTACCTAGATCCCCCTCAAGTGATCTTTTATTTCAGAAGACTTTTTTTTTTTTTTTTACTTACAAAGATTCATTTTCCCTGTAGAATGTAAAATAGAGCGCACCATCAGAAATATAAGCACTGGATACAGAATCCCCAAGATAGTTCAATTTCTAAATGCTCTGACCAGCTCTGAGTTAGTGTTCAGTTTAATCCAAGTTAGTACAATAGCAATCTAATTCAAACAGTGCACAGGTCAGTCTGCTAAGCAGTCCACCGTTTCTGATGAGGAGTGCAGTAAACATGTGTAACCTTCCTCACAGAGGTGATAGACACATGTCTAGTTAGCCATAACCAATGACTACCTCAGAGCTGGGACAAACTTGCTGTTGGAAGATTTATATTTCTCTTACATGCCATACTGAACTTGGGAATACAATAGATCCTTTCTCTGAACATAAATAACATTTGCATTTTCTATTATCAAACTACATCTCAACTTTTCTTCACATTGGATATATTGTTGCTAAGAAGGCTTTAAGCAATTACTTTTCAGTTTGACTCTTCTATATGCACTTGCCAGAAGGTTCTATTGACACCAATGGTTCCATGGGAAGCTTTGTGAGCCTCATCCCCCTACACAGCAGGATTGAGGAGGTCTGTGTGCCTGTATATGAGAATAACTTTCATTTTTCTAAGACCAAGATTGTTGCTTGGTTTTCCATGATTGGCACTTTGCTATAGTGCCTCCAGATCCCAATCGTCATTTAATTACAAGAAGGCATCTATGTTCTCAGTCTGATTTTTTTGACAACCAAAGATATTAAAAGATACTACACTTGCCATTGGGGCTGTGATGTGAGGATTCAATAAATCATAGCATCTAAGAATTTGCCTGGTGCAGCCGACTCATTTAATAGATGAGTTAAGCGTAGCAAGAGGAAGGGAACTGCCTCGGGCCATACTACTGATTGGTGGAAAAGTCAGAGCAAGCGTTCCACCTTCTCCAATCATGGGCCGATACTCTGGCACTATCATGCAGGTAAAATTATTTTGCAAAGTTGTGTGCTTTATGAAATAACGGTGAGTGAGCCCAGACTAAAGAGCTCTCACCTGATACAATACAGTTCTCAGGGGGTTTCCAATTCTCTTTTCTAGTGGTACATGGAAGATGCCCAATGTTTGTTCTTCTTTATAGAGAGGAGATCCCCATAGAAATAATGGTGTGGGTGGGATACCAGGAAGCAGACGGCATGGTTTAACTATTTATGGAACTTCGCATCTCCTGTTAGACAATGCTTTTTCTTTGTGGTTAGCACAAACAATGATAAACAAAGCCACAATAAGCTAAGATCTTTTCCTATGAGAGACTTTGATGTCTGGCAAATCTAGAATTTTTATCAAGCCTTCACTCAAACATTCACAAACCTGACTTCATGTGACACATCTAGTCAAAACATAATTTTTAAGTAACTTGAATGCTCTACTAACTGGTGTGTAACTAACTGGTGGGCTAACAATAGTAGCTAGGTCATATGACAATGAAAAGTCTCATAGCACAATGAAAAGTCCAATGGTATATACAAGAGCGCAAAACATTAAATTTGTATCTTTTTAGTGACATTAATATTGTCATTCTATAGCCATACCAACTATAATCAGATTAAAGGATGTTGTTGCTTTTCTTAACTAGAAATAATATTTTCTATGGTTTAAAGTCCAGGCAGAATTTCAACCTCTAGTCAATAAATTCCTTTTGTAGAGGCTCTATAACTCCCTGCCAGTTACCCTGCAATACCGTACTACTGGCCAGTAAAGTTATTCTTCAAGATGATCTCCCAAGAAAAATCTCTTCAGCCCTATAATGGCCCTTTCTTTATTTTTCAGGTCACATTGTAGCTAAATCTCTGGAAATCAGGTATTTTCCTCATTCCTTCAGAGATCTCTATTCTCTGGAAAGATCAGACATGTTGCTCAGACTCTAAAGTTATTTTTTAAAATGTTTTGCTAGAAGCTTCACCTTACATGGATGGAAATATTAACAATAACCCCCCCTCCTTGGGGCACATATGCCTGACTTTCGTTCTTTTTTGCAGTTGTAATAAAATACCCTGATAAAAGCAACTCAAAGAAGGGAGGTTTCACTTTGCCTTACAGTTCAAAGCTACAGTCACTCATAACAAGGATATCAATGGAAGGTCTGATGTTCATGATGATGATGATGATGATGATGATGATGATGATGATGATTATTACTTTACTCATTACTGTTGCAAGTACCTGAGAGGGACAACTTGGAGGTGGAAGCATTTAGTTTGAAGATAATGATGGGGAAGGCATGGTGGCAGGAACACGAGGCAGCTGATCACTTGCCTCTGCATCCGTGAAATGATGATAAATAGATGCTGTTGCTCAACTCACTTTATACTTTGTATGGCGTCACAAAGACTATATGGGATGGTGCTGCCCACATTCAGAGTGGGTCTTTACTCTTGAATTAATCCTCTCTGGAAACATCTCACAGACACACTCTGAGATAGTTACATGGTGATTCTAAACCCAGTCATATTGACAATGAAGATTAACCATCATAGCATACCATCCCTGAATCATTGTTTGACACTTTAGAAATAAACATGGCTAGAATTGTAAAATTATATAGTGACTGAAGATAATTTGGGTCTCCATTTTTCCCAAAGGGTCTTTAACCAATAAAGGGAAGTGATATTAGTAAACTTAAAAAACTAATTTTGTCTGTTACATATGTATAGGAGAGCTAAATCTGTCCCATGCATGCTCTCTGGCTGGTAGTTTAATCCCTGTTAACCCCTATGGGCCCAGGTTAGTTGATTCTGTCAGTTTTCTTGTGGGCAACTACATCAAGACAGGCTGATATCCATGGAAAGCCTCCACTTCTCTGAATAGAAGGGGAAGGGAAGGGGGAGAGGAGGTGAGAGGGTGGGCTATGAGGAGAGGAGGAAGGAGAAGCTTGGGTTGGGATATAAAGGAAATGAATAAACTAGCTAGTAAAAAAAATTATCATTCCAAAATGGACATAGAGACTCATGCCTATAATCTAGCACTTGGGAGGCAGAGACAGGAGAACTATAAGGAACTGGAGGCCAGCATGAACTACACAGCTTGAGGCCAGTGTGGGCTACACAGTAAGACTGTCATAAACAAAACCCAAACAAAAAGTGGACAAACATTGCCTTTTTAAGGGAGTCTAGCTGATTCTAATATATAATAGTTATAAGTGGTAAGGATGGAGTAGATGAAGAGTGTGGAATATGGCATTATCCCTACTCCTTAGATTAAGGTACAGAGGTCAGGTGGGCAAGCCTGTGCCATATGCAAACTCAATCCTCTGACACTCAGTTTAAACTGCTTTCTACTTCCTTCAGTGTTACTGACACATAAACTTGGAAAGTGGATCTCTGCTGTTTTAACCTTTTACCTGTGACCAAGTTCATGTGCAATGGTGAAAGCCAGGGGGAGGCCAGAGTCTTCATTGATGTTACAGCTCCTGTGAGGCTGGCACATTCCTGACAATTGGGACAGCCCCAGAGTCTCACAAGGGCGATTGACACCAGCACAGATGTCTTTTCTGAAAGCAGAGAACAGAGATGCTTAAACACCCCAAGAAATGTTTGGGCAAACTTCCTGTAAACTACATCAATATAAACTGCTCTCTTTGTGTCTTTAATGTGTTCTCTGAAATAAAGTCCATATGGAAAAAGGAATCAGCCTTGAGTTCATTGGACTTATTCTGGTTTTATCTGTTAATTAACTGAATTTCTCAACTTCAAACATTTTGGGGAAATGTAAAGCATTTTATTTTGAGTGGTTTTGCTCATCATCTTGGGAGACTGATATGATTAGGCCAACAAAAGATCACACTAACAATAAAAGTTAATTTGAACTTTGAATATAGGAGAGATAATTAGCAATTTTCTTCTCAAACATGAAACCCCTTTTGGTCTTTTTGAGGTCTGTTCTCCAAACTCATTTATTTTTTCATGAAAAATGCAATTTCTCCTACTATCCCATAAAGAGATCAAATCAATAATCTATCTAGTCACATTCTACTAATAGAAGTTGCACATTTGCACATGTGTATGTGTATAAGTGTATATTGCATGCACACTGTGACACATGAACTCCTCTTTGACCAGGAATTAGCTAGAAAGGGGGAAGGAAACATTCCTAGGATCTCAGAAAAGGCTACAGCTTTTGCAGAATAAAAAGCATGCTCTAAGATCCTAGACAAGTTATTTCAATCACTGACAAGAGAGAGTCATTAATTAGTCTTTAGACCTTCTTCAAGCACAAGAAGAGCTTTTGATTAGCACAAATGTTGGTGATGTTCCCAGACTTTAGTTGCATAATCTGTTAGCGTTTGGGATCTGTGTGAGCATCATCTGCAGCAACAAATGGTCTCTTGCTTTTCATGTCCTTCAGGTAATAGAAAAATCCACATTTGGGGAACCTGTGAGATTTTACTTCCCTAGATGGCAGTGGGTAGGGCTAGGGAGCAAGGGGAGCAACCCCCTTTCATAGGCACAATAGATATGAGTCATCTGTTCATTCTCAGCAGCTGTTGGAGGGTAGTGTGTTGTAGAGATATATCACATGGTCTCTAGCAAAATACATTACAACCTTGGCTGCAGGGTGTGCATTGGATTGTGTTTTCTAAAGGTGCAGAACCTATTGGTGAAAATGTGCTTGACACCCATTGCTCATTCATTAACAGTTTCAGCTTGATATGAAAGGAGACTGTGTCTGTTACATAATTTTTATGGAGTACCTACTAAGTGCTTAGAATTATAGAAGGGGAAGTGAGAGACAACAAAGTAATTGTGACAACATGATTATTGGATCCAAGGAACTTTGGATTGCAAAAAGATTGGCTTTATCTCTATCATATACTGGGGAAATATATAGAAAACTATGCTTTGGGAGGCTGTATATGTGGAACAAACATGTAATGTATTCTTACAAATCTACCCTACACTGAATGAAATTCTATAGTGAAATGCCAATGTGGGTCTCATAATGGTCCCCTAGAGGCAAAACTTAGTCTCACAGTCATTCCTCTCTCAGCTAATTTTTTCAGACCAGAATTTATCAGTGTGGGTTTGCCTAGGGTGAGGAATGAACATTTTGGTCTTACTTCTTTCCTAAGAAACTTTTGATAAAGTCTGGAAATAGTTTGGTTTCTTACAAGTTATATGTATGGGATACTATTCTCATAAGTAAAGATCAGAGATTAGATATGCACAGAAAAATCCTCCACAAGAAACAATTGTCAAGCCCAAATGATAAGTCCTAAGGTCAAAAATTTAAGAAGGCCCGGGGCATTCTGTGAAAAACAGAAAACCCAGAAGAAGGGAGCCCTGACATTTTGACAGGATCATCCCAATGGAAAGTTTGGAAAGCGGTTTACGCTCTGCCTGCGTGGCCTAATTGGTAAACAAGCAATGTGCGCATGTACGAGAGTGTTTTCGTGCCAAGTCACTGCCCATCCCGGGGCGTGGTGATGAGGCTCTGGGAGAGCAGCCAATCGGGTGTGGACATGCCACACTAAGGTATATATAAGCAGTGCCTTTTTGGTGCTTGGGGTTTTCCTCTTCATGTTGAAACTGGTGTAATAAAGTTGCTGCAGAAGGATCCGGTTTCTCACGCGTGTGTTCTTGCTGGCGAGACAATAGCGCATGTGAGAGGAAAGGATGATAAATTGTAGACGGTACATATGTCTGCCTTACTCTCAACTGAAACTTCAAGTGTCAGAATCCTGCTTTTGAGTGAAGGTACTAAAACCTAGTTATATGCAACTCTGTTCCAAGACAAGCTTTGGGTATACTTCTGTAGCAGTGGATTCCTAGGAGCTACTGTATGTCAGGTTGACCAGTAGTCCCATGTGGGGTAGGTTTGTGCAGATGTAGAATATTAAGTACACAGGCTATTGATCTCCCTAACAGAAAAGGCTGACCTCTTTTAGTACACATCCTTAGATGTCTGGATTCTGTAATTTCACATAAGGTGCTTAGTGAGAACTAGCCTCTCTTATTATATAAGCCCTTATTATTAAAAAATATAGCTGTAAGCTAATAAATATTTAGTGAGCGAGTGAGTAATCACTGATTTCAAAGATATTGAATTGATCAGGAAAATTCATTAGTTTTTCATAGTTCTGGATCTTGAAAGTTTGGATTTTTTTATATAGTTATATAAGATCCATCTGTGTTCACAACAAAATCATATCTTTGAAATGCTATAGACTGACCTCAGGACCTCACCATTACCAGGCAAATGACTTACTATTGCACTATATCCTTATATTAAAATTATGATGTTAGAAAGGAGATAGGTATAGTTAAGTCACTGTGCTTACTCAGAGGAGGATGGGTGTACTATATCCTATGCATCAGCTATGAGTGGGCTAGAACAGGTAAGTTCCTGTAGAGTTGCATCACATACTTGGAGAGGGGAAGATGAAATAGAAATAAAAGAATTGTAAAGTCTACCATCTGAGAGTTAAAGAAGTCTTCAATCAAGGGTTTGAGAATAGATTTCTTGGTATAAAGAAAACAGTTTAAAAGGCAAAAATCTTTGTTATGATAGTGTCTTAGTGTTTCTATTCCTGCACAAACATCATGAACAAGAAGCAAGTTGGGGAGGAAAGGGTTTATTCATCTTACAATTCCATACTGCTGTTTATCACCAAGGAAGTCAGGACTGGAACTCAAGCAAGTCAGGAAGCAGGAGCTGATGCAGAGGCCATGGAGGGATATTCTTTACTGGCTTGCTTCCCCTGGCTTGCTCAGCCTGCTCTCTTACAGAACCCAAGACTACCAGCCCAGAGATGGTTCCACCCACAAGGGGCCTTTCCCCCTTGATCACTACTTGAGAAAATGCCTTACAGTTGGATCTCATGGAGGCATTTCCTCAACTGAAGCTCCTTTCTCTGTGATAACTCCAGCTGTGTCAAGTTGACACAAAACTAGCCAGTACAGATAGTAAACGAGACTAGTTTGCCAACAGATGTAGTTTTTAAGAAAGGAGAGCTCTGTCATATTAACAAGCTTGCTAACAGGCCCTTTCCATGGTATGAGCCAGTAAGAGGAGCTCAAAAACCACAGTTGCTGCTTTCACAAATGACCAAGAGCAGCAGAAAATAATGAGAATCCTATGAGGGTGAACACCGGACAAGATGTTCAGCCACTAGCTTTCATTGGCCAGTTACCCATCTTTCCACAAAGCCTCTGAGCTACCTGGTGATAAGGACAGCCACATCATGATGGACAGGGTTGAGGTCACTCTTGGGATTGATGCTTTTCTGCCACTTGCAGAAACTGGACAGTGTCTTCTCTGCATGATGCACTATTTTCAATCCTTGCTGGAAAAAGAAGAGAAAGAGACTTGGCATGAGTGAGCTCTCTGTGGTCCAGCTTATTATTTTAGTAGTCGTCCTCAGAAGTACTTCCCAGGGGATGAGTGCAGGCTGGGTGCTCCAGGTATTTGTAAGATATAAAGCCAAGGCCAGTTTATTACCCTTGGACCCACCCTCTACTCTGAATGCTGTCACCTACTGACTTTATGAAAAAGATCTAAATGGGAAACCTCAGGATAGAGATTGTCACCATATCAAGTAGCCCTTAACCATAGATGGGAAATATAACAAAGAACACTACTTGAAGCTCTATTTCCAGTGGGTTCATGCATCCTAAGCCATTACAGTTGCAAAGCAGCTTCCCCCACCCCTGACCATTTCTAATAGTAAATGAATAAATGTTCTTTTATTATAAGGTATCTGTGAGGCTAGCAGCTGGATTTTCTAACACGTTGCCTCATTTAATTTCACATCTACTCAGCATTATCGGCAAAAAGACATCATTCTGTTCGTTTTATAATTAGAGGGAAGTAAATCTCAGAGATGGGAAGGTCCTGAAGGTCCCTCAGCTCAGATGTATTGAGATTCCTAGCGAAGCTGTGCCTGCAGCTATAGCCATCAGCCACACTGGAAAGGTGTCTTGACTCTGCTTCCATTAGACAGGAAGCTAATAAGGTTATTCTAAGTTTTGATGAAACTAAGTTCATCAAATAAACATCAACCGTGAGCAGGTAGCTTTTAGGTCTATTTTTAACTCTATGCTTCTTGGGTGGGTGGGTGGGGGGTAATCCCTAAGAGAATACCCACTACTTAAAAAAAATCTTCACAGTAGCATTCGTGGTTATTTAAAAACAGTGAAATATTGAGCAATAAAACTACCAGCTATGCACTGACTCTGTGTCCTGAAAAGAATGTTGAAGAACTGATATAAGAAATTAAGATGTAAATAAGTGAACTGATATTATGTTTGTGGACTCAAAGGTTCAATCTAGTGAGGATTTCCTCTTTCAAAGTGATTTGCGGTTTTATTGCAATTTGTGTTAAATGCTTGGCTGTACCTTTTCTAGACATATTTAAGCTCATCTTAAAATATACATGAAATACATACCCCTTAGATCAGCAAAAAAATTCTCATTAAAGAAACATAAACCCTGAAGAATAGGTGTATTCAATTCTAAGGTTTACTATATAGGTTCATAACCATGAAGGTGTGATGTAGGGAAGGGAGAGACACACAGGTCAACAGACAGAAAAGTAACAATAGATCCACCGAAACCATTTTTGTTTTTGTTTTTGTTTTGTTTGTTTGTTTATTTGGCAAAGGTAAAAATGCAATTCGTTGAAGGAAAAATAACCTTTTTAATCAATAGTGCTGGGTAGCAGGAAAACAACTTGATTAAAAATCAAGAAGAAGCCATGGATAAACACATGTCGCTAGAAGACATACAAATAGCCAATGAGCATGCTGAAAATAAAATACTCAAGGTTGAATATTTTCACTTATAATTCCAGAGCTGGGCAATTCAAAGAAAATCTTGAATTGAGGCAAGCCTATGCTACACAGTGGGTGAGTGCTAGACCAATTTGAGCCATATAGTGAGGTAGGGAATAAAGGAGAAATGGGATACTAAATAAAACTATAAAGCTCTATCACCGTGCACCTGTTAGGCAGTAATTGACAAAAAGACAAATGACACCAAGCACTGGCAAGAATGCAAAGTTGAAACTCTTGGGCAGTTTGTTGAATGTAAACTAGTATCATCTTAATTAAAAACAGAATGTAAGTTTCTCAACAAAAGTGAAAGAGAACTGCCATTTGACCTAGCAATCTGTCCAGTGGACAAATATACCACGTTATAAATTCTGTATGCTGAAGAGATACCCACACCCAAGCTCAGGGCTGCATTTTTCCTAACAGCCAAGATATGGAATCAGCTTAATATGCATGGATACAAGAAATCTGCACAATGAAATAGTTTTCAGACTAACAAACAACTGAGATTCTGTCATTTGTAAAACTATGGATGAACCTGGAGGGCATCACATTAAGTGAAATAAGCCAGGCAGTGAAAGACAAATATCACATGACCTCACTTACAAGAGGACTCTGAAAACATAGAACTTAGAACTGAACAACCAAGGCTGTGGGCAGGGGTATGGGAATACACTGGTGAAAGGCTTCATATTTCAGTTTGGATAGGAGGAATAAGTTCTAGAACTGTATTATCTGACATGGTCACCATGGTCAATAACAGTACATTATATATGTGAGACTCACCAGAAGAATAGATCCTAAGTGTTCTCACTGTGGGTAAAATGTGAGGTAATATACACTTTAATTCACCCCGTTTATTCAGTCCATATGCTTATATATTTTAAATTTTATGTTGTGCAGAATGCAGATATAAAATGGTTGTCACCTTAAAGTTTAGTAAATAAAATTAGACACACATGAGCACAGGTGGGGGTGGGCAGAGAGAAGGGGGGGATGGGAAGGACACCAAATTTGAGAGGAAATTTAATTTTCAGGTGCTATTTTTCTATGAGTTCCATTGAATACTGATTTCTTTTTTAAATCTCCTTTTAGACTGGAGGTTCAGTGGCTAAAAGCCCACATTTTCCTTCAAGAAGATTCAAAGTTGGTTGCCAGCTCCCAGGTCAGACAGCTCTCAACTGTCTGTAACTGCAGGAATCGAATGCTGATTTCTGGTCTCTGCATCACCTGCCCACCCTTGATCATACACACACAGACACAATTAAAAATAAAACAAAAGGATAGCCTAGTGGGTCATCAATCGGAGGACAGGCCCTTAGTCCTGTGAAGGCTCTAAGCCCCAGTGTAGGGGAATGCCAGGGACAGGAAATGGGAGTGGGTGGGTTGGTGAGCAGGGGAAGTGGGGAGGGGATACGGTGTTTTTGGAGGGGAAACCAGGAAAAGGGATGACGTTTGAAATGTAAATAAAGAAAATATCTAATAAAAAAAAAAACCTCCTTTCACTGGAAAAAACAAAAACAAAATAATCCACCTACATTATAGCATATTAGGGATCATAGACTATGTCTTCATGCTTCATCCAACCTGCTTTTGTAAATTAACATGTTAGGAGTACAATGAGTAACCTACAATTAAGAAGGAGGTTCACTGTAGCAATTAGAATTGGTATTAATAAGTTTTAAATAGCAAAGCCACAGGTAGATCTGAAGGTTACCTCATTTCCCAACACTCACAGTAGAAATAACATTCAAATGACATTACTCTGAATATTTCTGCATAATTCAACTGATTATAACGATTTTATCTACAGCATTGTTTTGTGTGCTTTAGTCTTTCATGAATCTTCCATTATTTTATAATCCCAGTGAAAACTCTATTTTTCTCTGTAACTCCTTAATTTGCTTTAGTGGGCAGACAAATATTCAACCCCGGCTCTGATTAAACAGACTGGAAAGTTACCAAGGTCTCTTCAGATCCCCAAGCGCATCTAGCATGGCTATGAACACCTGTGCTTCTTGTGAATCGCAGCTCTCATTAAACCATGGCACTATCTTCTAAAGACAGAGAACTAAAAGTCTTACCAGCTACAGGTCATATTTTCCTGGCAGCTGTCATTTGAGTTGGAGTGGCACTTGGCAAATGGAAAAAAAGTCACACTCTACCACCTAAAGGCAAGAGAGGTGGTTCAAAGGGAAGTCTTCAGACACCTTTAAGTTTGCAGAAAGCCTTTGAAGGAGTTCACAATTTATCAATACCGGGCTGTTGCTCTGGTCTCAAAAATCTTTCCATATTAGCTTTTGTTGTCCTGTGCTCAAGATGTTAGGAAGTGAAGGCCACATAGCCGACTCTCAGTTCGGGGACCATGAGATGAATGGAACATGTTTGGGGATTTAGTGATCTGTGTCGTGATGTTTGAAGGTGGCCCTGTCATCTATTTACATTTAGGGTCTTTGATGACCATGATTATTTCAGAGTTACAGGAGCCCTGGAGGATTCCAACAAAGTAACTGTAAGCTTTGTCCTCCATGCCCTGTGGCTCAATCTCTATTCGTCAGACTTTTAGCTTTCCCATTGATTTTACACGGGAGTTCAAGGGCAAATAGTTTAATTCCGTAGCAATCCAAGTTCTTTCTTTCTTTGCTTTAAGGGACAGAAACTAGAGCCAACTCAAAATAAAATCTTGTCAGGCCAAACCAATAATGAAATGTAGATTGTAATAGGTATAAAGTAAACCTATAAGCAGATTTTTAATATTAGTTTGATGATAGAAAAGCAATTATCTGGAGGTAATTGTTATAATTAGTTGGTATTATGTGCTTTGAACAAGTAAAAATGAATAGATCTGTGTTCAGATAACGACAACACTTTACAGGCCTTACCAAATTTTTATGGCCATTTCTAAAATTCTCCACCAAAAATAATAATCTTTCTTCTTCCAGATTCTCTTTAATGTTAAGTTTGACATAAGGTCACATTATGTAGCCTAGGCTGGTAGTGACCCATGATCCTCTTGTCTTAGCCTCTGGAGTGCTAGAGTTGCAGTTGTGTTCCACCACACTTGGCTCCATTCAGCCACAATGTCTGTCTGTCTTCTTTCTTTCTTTCTTTCTTTCTTTCTTTCTTTCTTTCTTTCTTTCTTCTTTTTTTGAGACAGGGTTTCTCTGTGTAGCCTTGGCTGTTCTGGGACTCACTCTGTAGACCAGGCTAGCCTCGAACTCAGAAATCTGCCTGCCTCTGCCTCCCGAGTGCTGGGATTAAAGACGTGCACCACCAAAGCCTGTCTTTCTTTTTATTAGCTATAGTCACCATATGATCTAGTTTCAAAAATCTTCTGGCAATGTTTGGCATTGCCGATGGATAGCTCTTACCCATCCAAATTCAACCAGTGACACTTTCCATAGACATCCCTGTACCACTGGGTAAATTAAGTCTAGGTATCACAATGGATGTGCAATTATATTATATATGCTTATGATAAATAACTTAATCTGAGGAAAAGTTCCACGCATGTGTGCATGTGTATGGGTGTGTGTGATTTGTGTATGTATGTGTGTGTATATGTGTGTGTATATATACATATATATCATATTTAATAAGTTTTAATGGAATTATCCTACAATGGAGAGATGATACCCCAACTAGAAACCACATGCTAACAAATGAAAGAAGAAAAAAGAAAGGAAAAAAAAAAGAAATAAGGAAGGAAGGAAAGAAGGAAACAGTATCAGGAATAGGTTATTTCTTTGTAAATATTTTTGCTAATGAGTCCCCACAAACCACCAGCATCCTTAGTCACCCCTGTAGAACTTGACTGTAAAACAAGTAAACACCACATAACTTGAATCATAGAACAGAGAGAGGCCAAGCTGATTCTGACCTGGAAGTTTTATTCCTATTGTTAATCTTTGTGACAACGATAACAACTAACCCCAGAGATTACCAGATGGTGAAAAGTAAACGTAATAATCTTACTAACAGAAAACAAGACCACTCACCATCATCAGAACCCAGCACTCCCACTTCGCCCAGTCCAGGGCACCCCAACACACCGGAGAAGCTAGACCCGGATCTAAAAGCATATCTCATGATGATGGTAGAGGACATCAAGAAGGACTTTAATAACACACTTAAAGAAATACAGGATAAAACTGCTAAACAGGTAGAAGACATTAAAGAGGAAGCACAAAAATCCCTTAAAGATTTGCAAGAGAACACTGCTAAACAGATAGAAGACATTAAAGAGGAAGCACAAAAATCCCTTAAAGAATTGCAGGAAAACCAGACCAAACAGGTGAGGAATTGAATAAAACCATCCAGGACCTAAAAAGGGAAGTACAGACAATGAAGAAAACCCAAATTGAGGCAACGCTGGAGATAGAAACCCTAGGAAAGAAATCTGGAACCATAGATGCGAGCATCAGCAACAGAATACAAGAGATGGAAGAGAGGATCTCAGATGCAGAAGACTCAATAGAAAACATCGGCACAACAATCAAAGAAAATGGAAAATGCAAAAAGATCCTAACTCAAAACATCCAGGAAATCCAGGACGCAATGAGAAGACCAAACCTACGGATAATAGGAGTAGATGAGAATGAAGATTTCCAACTCAAAGGACTGGCAAATATCTTCAACAAAATTATAGAAGAAAACTTCCCAAACCTAAAGAAAGAGATGCCCATGAACATACAAGAAGCCTACAGAACTCCAAATAGATTTGACCAGAAAAGAAATTCCTCCCAACACATGATAATCAGAACAACAAATGCACCAAATAAAGACAGAATACTAAAAGCAGTAAGGGAAAAAGGTCAAGTAACATATAAAGGCAAGCCTATCAGAATTACACCGGATTTTTCACCACAGACTATGAAAGCCAGAAGGTCCTGGACAGATGTTATACAGAAACTAAGAGAACACAAATTCCAGCCCAGGCTACTATACCCAGCCAAACTCTCAATTACCATAGATGGAGAAACCAAAGTATTCCACGACAAAACCAAATTCACACATTATCTTTCCACGAATCCAGCCCTTCAAAGGATAATAACAGAAAAAAACCAATACAAGGACGGAAACCACGTCCTAGAAAAAGCAAGAAGGTAATCCCTCAATAAACCTAAAAGAAGACAGCCACAAGAACAGAACACCAACTCTAACAACAAAAATAAAAGGAAGCAACAATTACTTCTCCCTAATATCTCTTAATATCAATGGACTCAACTCCCCAATAAAAAGACATAGACTAACAGACTGGCTACACAAACAGGACCCAACATTTTGCTGCTTACAGGAAACTCATCTCAGAGAAAAAGATAGACACTACCTCAGAATGAAAGGCTGGAAAACAATTTTCTAAGTAAATGGTAGGAAGAAACAAGCTGGAGTAGCCATCCAAATATCTAGTAAAATCAACTTCCAACCCAAAGTCATCAAAAAAGACAAGGAAGGGCACTTCATACTCATCAAAGATAAAATCTTCCAAGAGGAGCAATCAATTCTGAATATCTATGCTCCAAATACAAGGGCAGCCACATTCATTAAAGATACTTTAGTAAAGCTCAAAGCACACATTGCACCTCACACAATAATAGTGGGAGACTTCAACACACCACTTTCACCAATGGACAGATCATGGAAACAGAAACTAAACAGGGACACAGTGAAACTAACAGAAGTGATGACACAAATGGACTTAACAGATATCTACAGAACATTTTATCCTAAAACAAAAGGATATACCTTCTTCTCAGCACCTCACGGTACCTTCTCCAAAATTGACCACAAAATAGGTCACAAAACAAGCCTCAACATATACAAAAATATTGAAATTGTCCCATGCATCCTATCAGATCACCATGGACTAAGGCTGATCTTCAATAACAAAATAAATAATAGAAAGCCAACACACACATGGAAACTAAACAACACTCTTCTCAATGATACCTTGGTCAAGGAAGGAATAAAGAAAGAAATTAAGGACTTTCTGGAGTTTAATGAAAATGAAGCCACAACATATCCAAACTTATGGGACACGCTGAAAGCATTTCTAAGAGGAAAACTCATAGCTCTGAGGGCCTCCACAAAGAAACTAGAGAGAGCACACATTAGCAGCTTGACAACACACCTAAAAGCTCTAGAACGAAAGGAAGCAAATTCAGCCAAGAGGAGTAGACTGCAAGAAATAATCAAACTCAGGGGTGAAATCAACCAAGTGGAAACAAGAAGAACAATTCAAAGAATCAACCAATTTTCAGAAATGAAAAGGGAGACATAACAACAGACCCTGAAGAAATCCAAAACACCATCAGATCCTTCTACAAAAGGCTATACTCAACAAAACTGGAGAACCTGGATGAAATGGACAAGTTTCTAGACAGATACCAGGTACCAAAGTTAAATCAAGGTCAGGTTAATGATCTAAACAGTCCCATATCCCCTAAAGAAATAGAAGCAGTCATTAATAGTCTCCCAACCAAAAAAAGCCCAGGACCAGATGGGTTTAGTGCAGAGTTCTATCAAACCTTCAAAGAAGATCTAATCCCAGTTCTTCACAAACTATTCCACAAAATAGAATCAGAAGTTACTCTATCCAAATCATTCTATGAAGCCACAATTACTTTGATACCTAAACCATATAAAGACCCAACAAAAATAGAGAACTTCAGACCAATTTACCTTATGAATATTGATGCAAAAATCCTCAATAAAGTTCTCGCTAACCGAATTTAAGAACACGTTAAAACAATCATCCATCCTGACAAAGTAGGTTTCATCCCAGGCATGCAAGGATGGTTCAATATACGAAAATCCATCAATGTAATCCATTATATAAACAAACTCAAAGACAAAAACCACATGACCATCTCGTTAGATGCTGAAAAAGCATTTGACAAAATCCAACACCCATTCATGATAAAAGTCTTGGAAAGATCAGGAATTCAAGGCCCATACCTAACCATGATAAAAGCAATATACAGCAAACCAGTAGCCAACATCAAAGTAAACGGTGAGAAGCTGGAAGAAATCCCACTAAAATAAGGGACTAGACAAGGCTGCCCACTCTCTCCCTACCTATTCAACATTGTACTGGAAGTCCTAGCCAGAGCAATTAGACAAGAAAAGGAGATCAAGGGGATACAAATCAGTAAAGAAGAAGTCAAAATATCGCTTTGTGCAGAGGAAATGATAGTATACATAAGTGACCCTAAAAATTCCACCAGAGAACTCCTAAGCCTGATAAATAGCTTCGGTGAAGTAGCTGGATATAAAATTAACTCAAGCAAGTCAATGGCCTTTCTGTACACAAAGGATAAACAGGCAGAGAAGGAAATTAGGGAAACAACACCCTTCTCAATAGTCACAAACAATATAAAATACCTTGGCCTATCTCTAACTAAGGAAGTGAAAGATCTGTATGACAAGAACTTCAAGTCCCTGAAGAAAGAAATTAAAGAAGATCTCAGAAGATGGAAAGACCTCCCATGCTCATGGATTGGCAGGATCAACATTGTGAAAATGGCTATCTTACCAAAAGCAATCTACAGATTCAATGCAATCCCCATCAAAATTCCAACTCAATTCTTCAAGGAATAGAAAGGGCAATCTGCAAATTCATGTGGAACAACAAAAAACCTAGGATAGCAAAAACTCTTCTCAAGGATAAAAGAACCTCTGGTGGAATCACCATGCCTGACCTAAAGCTGTACTACAGAGCAATTGTGATAAAAACTGCATGGTACTGGCATAACGACAGACAAGTAGACCAATGGAACAGAATTGAAGACCCTGAGATCAACCCACATATCTATGGTCACTTGATCTTTGACAAGGGAGCAAAAACCATCCAGTGGAAAAGACAGCATTTTCAACAAATGGTGCTGGCACAACTGGTGGTTATCATGTAGAAGAATGCGAATTGATCGATTCCTATCTCCTTGTACCAAGGTCAAATCCAAGTGGATAAAGGAACTCCACATAAAACCAGAGACACTGAAACTTATAGAGGAGAATGTAGGGAAAAGCCTCGAAGATATGGGTACAGGGTAAAAATTCCTGAATAGAACAGCAAAGGCTTGTGCTGTAAGATCGAGAATTGATAAATGGGACCTCATAAAGTTGCAAAGCTTCTGCAAGGCAAAAGACACCATCAATAAGACAAAAAGACCACCAACAGATTGGGAAAGGATCTTTACCTATCCTAAATCAGATAGGGGACTAATATCCAATATATATAAAGAACTCAAGAAGGTGGACTCCTGAAAATCAAATAACCTCGTTAAAAAATGGGGCTCAGAGCTGAACAAAGAATTCTCACCTGAGGAATACCAAATGGCAGAGAAGCACCTGAAAAAATGTTCAACATCCTTAATCATCAGGGAAATGCAACTCAAAACAACCCTGAGATTCCACTTCACACCAGTCAGAATGGTTCAGATCAAAAATTCAGGTGACAGCAGATGCTGGCGAGGATGTGGAGAAAGAGGAACACTCCTTCATTGTTGGTGGGATTGCAAGCTGGTACAACCACTCTGGAAATCAGTTTGGCAGTTCCTCAGAAAATTGGATATAATACTATCAGAGGATCCAGCAATACCTCTCCTGGGCATATATCCAGAAGATGTTCCAACCGGTAAGAAGGACACATGCTCCACTATGTTCTTAGCAGCCTTATTTATAATAGCCAGAAGCTGGAAAGAACCCAGATATCCCTCAACAGAGGAATGGATACAGAAAATGTGGTACATTTACACAGTGGAGTACTACTCAGCTATTAAAAAGAATGAATTTATGAAATTCCTAGGCAAATGGATGGATCTGGAGGGCATCATCCTGAGTGAGGTAACATATTCACAAAGGAACTCACACAATATGTACTCACTGATAAGTGGATGTTAGCCCCAAAACTTAGGATACCCAAGATATAAGATACAATTTGTTAAACACATGAAACTCAAGAAGAACGAAGACCAAAGTGTGGACACTGTGCCCCTTCTTGGAATTGGGAACAAAACACCCATGGAAAGAGTTACAGAGATAAAGTTTGGAGCTGTGAAGAAAGGATGGACCATCTAAAGACTGCCATATCCAGGGATCCATCCCATAATCAGCTTCCAAACGCTGACACCATTGCATACACTAGCAAGATATTGCTGAAAGGACCCAGATATAGCTGTCTCTTGTGAGACAATGCCGGGGCCTAGCAAACACAGAAGTGGATGCTCACAGTCAGCTATTGGATGGATCACAGGGCCCCCAATGGAGGAGCTAGAGAAAGTACCCAAGGAGCTAAAGGGAACTGCAACTCCATAAGTGGAACATTATTATGAACTCACCAGTACCCCAGAGCTCTTGACTCTAGCTGCATTTGTATCAAAAGATGGCCTAGTCGGCCATCACTGGAAAGAGAGGCCCATTGGACTTGCCAACTTTATATGCCCCAGTACAGGGGAATGCCAGGGCCAAGGGGTGGGGGTGGGTGGGTGGGGGATTAGGGGGGGGAGTGTATTGGGGACTTTTTGGATAGCATTGGAAATGTAATTGAGGAAAATACCTAATTAAAAAAAATTAAAAGAAAAAAATAGCAATTAAAAAGAAATTTAGAGTAAAAAAATTCATAACTAGTTATTATTCATAAATACAGAAACAGCTGAATAGGTATAAGCATACCCCCAAAAGAAACAAAAACAATAAAACAAAACAAAACAAAATAAAGAAAAAACCCAAGGGTAAAATTTCTTTTCTCTTTCAATTTCAAATCTGCTGCAAAAATTCACTCCAAAGAACCATTCATAAATGTAAAATGTGAAGTTATGAAACTTGGAGAACAGGGCTGGGCATGGAAACAGATGCCTTTAATCTTGGCACTCACCAGACAAAGACAGGGTATCTCTGTGAGTTTGAGGCCCGCCATGTCTACACACTAAGATCTCAGCAAAGCACAGAACAAAAGGGAGGAAATATTCAAAGCCTGCAGGGAGGTTTCCCTTCAGGCCCATAACCTGGACGCTTACATTCCACCAACAGTAAGTTGCCTGCGTTAGCACTCTCCCAAGGCATACTGTGCAATTGTTTTTTTACATTTCCTTTCTTTAAAAAGTTTTCTCTTTTTAAGATGCTTTTCTCTAGCCTCTTGCCCTGCTTGAACCTGTCCAATCTCCAACCATCTTTTGACACTCAATCAGGGCATTCCCACAAGGCCTCTGTTCCTCCTCTGTTAATGAGGATAAGGTTCCTGGAGATACATCCCAGTCACACACAGTTCAAGTCACCTCCTATGTCAGGTTAAACTTAGCAGCGTCTGTGCCTGTTTTCCTTCTGAGCATGTCTAGGATTAAGGACTCATTTCTTTCATTTCTCAGCCATCTTGTGTATCCTAAGACACATCAAGATTATTGGGAAAGAATCAGGGACATATGTCATCTATTAAGTAATGTAGAAAAGGCAGAGCCTGAAATAAAGGAAGACGATGGGGTAGGTGATGGGGTCTGTGGTAAGGCAGGTAACAATCGCAATCTGTGCAGTAGGAGGAAGGAAGGAGCAGACATTTGAGAACAAAGCAGAAAATCTATAATAACAGTCCCCTCTCCAGGACTAGGAATTACTGGGAGGTGATTCTGCATGGCCACTTCATGTTCTGCCCATTATCTGAGCAAGAGCACCAGAAGCGCTGCTCTTCTCAAGGAGATTACACAGAAACTGTTGGGGATTTCACTGGGAGATTTTGCACGATTATATGTGTACATGTGTATGCATGACCACATGTGTACATGTGCATGTATACGTCAGAGCATGTGCACATATGTGTGAGGCTCTTCTTTGGTCACTCCCCACCTTATTCACTAGGGCAGGGTCTCTTGGGTAATTCTTCCATGGACTTTGTGTCTCTAGTGACTAGGTCTTTAAAATACTATCCCATTTTTCTATGCAAGTCGGAGGTCTCTAAGAGATTTCCCTTGAGCACATTTTTTTTCTAGTCTTTTTAGTCTCTTAATCTCTGAGTCTTAAATTAGGTTCCATCCTAGAAACACCTGGATATTTAGTGTCTTGAATGCACTTTGCCATAGGATTCTATGGAAAGGTTCTTAGTTATGCATTTAAGGCCCTGTGGTTATGAGCCAGGAACTTGCCATCAAGATTAACACCATGAGTTCAGTCCCTGGAATCCACATGGTGAGGTGAAAGAATTTACTCATACAAGTTGTCCTCTGACTGTCACATCTATACAATAAAAATTAAAAATCTTATAAAAATACCATATGGCTCTAAGCACGTATAAGATATGGTAAGACTGAAGAGTATTGAAGAATAAACATTGAGGTATTCAATGTTAAACATTTCCATAAAATAACTTGGTTAGTATTTGCACATTTTGATTTAAAGCAAACATTCATTCACAATCTTATTCCTTATTTCCTTTGTTAAAAAAACAGAGTTTGCTTTTGCTCATTTCTTTGCACTCATCTTCTCAAGCTGGCCCCAGTCACTCCCTGCCTTCCTCTTCCAGTACTTTTGAGCACATGAAGCCGACAGGAGGGCGAGCTAACCTGGAATCACAAAAAAAGGCTCCAACTGGGAGACAGGAAATGATTTTACAAGAGCACAACTTTTTGTTATCAATTGTTCTCTTTCGTTGTGAGCTAGCTTCTAAGAGGGGTGGGGAACAATCTTGAATTAATCTCTCTGGGAATTCCTGGTAGCAGCTTTGGTGTGGTGCCCTCTGACCACACTCTGCTAAGGATGCTGAGTCTGCTGAGCAAAAGATGATGGACAAAAACGATGCAGAGGACCAAAATTTGAAAACTTCATATGCTTAAGAAATCATGTTACTATCAGAGGGAAACTATTGATTGAAAGAAATGGGTCAAAAGTTATTTGCCAAATATGTTTGACATTTATAGTGAAAAAAAATAAGAGCCGGGCAGTGGTGGCGCACACCTTTAATCCCAGCACCTGGGAGGCAGAAGCAAGCGAATTTCTGGGTTCTAGGCCAGCCTGGTCTACAAAGTGAGTTCCAGGACAGCCAGCGCTATACAGAGAAACCCTGTCTCAAAAAACAAAACAAACAAACAAAAATAAGTATATAGGTTATTGTAACTTTACCCAAACACCAACTCAAATGCCTAAAAGTCAGGAGGCTATTAACACCACACTGAGCCCAACACGAAGTCATTTAGTAGATCAAATGAAAACTCTCCAGGGAAGTAGTCATGTGCTACTCCACTTATTGGTCCTCCCCTTTCTCAGCCACAATTCTTGACACCTTCAGGGTTCAGTCCTGGTTTTGATAGTGACCTGGGATCCACATGACTTCATTCCACTTATATTTATTCCAACTTTGTCATCGTTCTGTGCTCCCTCCACCATGATACCTCTCTCCTTTCTAGAGCAGGAGTTGGAACCCAGACCCTTACACACAACAGGCATGTCCCCCACCACTGAGTGTCTAACATCCTATAATCATAATCTTCTCAATTTTTGTCTTCTTTTAAAAACTTCGAAGTCTTTATAAAATATAAATGATAATAAAATACTTCTATGAGGAAGAGGAGACAGAAAGACTGTAAGAACAACAAGTGATGGGTGACTCCAAAGAAACAATATTTTCCAAGTACAACAGGTCTGGTACACATATAAACTCACAGGGATTATGACAGTATTCACAACGCCTGCACAGGTTAAAATAGGGAATAGAGGTAAAGTTTCATTCCTAACCAAGAGGCTACTTACAACTAATTTATAACTTTCTACTAATACACTGGGAAATGGAGAATTAGTCTTCTTTAATAGCGTGTTACTGTGGTATAACAACCATACCTCAGAGTAGGCCCTATGACCAGGAGGAGTTGGCCAATACAATACAAAACAGACCTCATGTTTTGGTGTGTGTGTGTACTTTTTGTTCTGTTTTGTTTTGGTATATTTTTGTATTCTTGGTTTTTTTTTTCCTTTTAGAATGTTTTGCTGTTTTTTTGCTGTTTATCTTGAGGTTTGTTTTTGAGAGAGAGAGAGAGAGAGAGAGAGAGAGAGAGAGAGAGGAATGAATGTGATCAAAATGTATTATATAACAATAATGGAAATTAACAACAACAAAAGCTTTCATGAAGACACTTGTCAACAAGGAATGTATGCTGTGTTATCTGAAACAAACCATTTTTGTTCACTTAGAATTAGAAAGAGGAGAAAAAATGTAATTTTGACCAATGCAAAGATGTAATGGCCAATAAGATGCTCCTGAGCAATTTCACGGGTGGCAGGAAGCCAGCATCCAGTGTTCCAGTGGAACTCTTTCCTGCCTGCATCCTGAATCCTTTATCCTTGAAACTACATTTTAAAAGTCCTGTCTGCAGTTCTGCTGGCAACGTAGAGGGTGAAATTTTCCCTTCTCACACCTAAACAAACCTTCCTTTATTGATGTGAAAATCCTTGGCCACTAGTCATATCTGTGTCCAAGCATGTCCACACATTCAACTACTATGAAGGAGTGAAAATTGGTACCCCAGAATATCAAACTATAATTTTCAAAAGGTTAATAGTAAAATTCTTTTTTCTTCATTTGTTTGTCGAGATAAGTTCTCACTTCTAGCTTAAGCCCTGAACCCACAGCAATGCCTCTTCCTCAGCTTCACAAGTGTTAGGATTCACAGCATGACCTATTGTGTCTGGTTAAAACACAATTCCTTTGTGAATACATGGTTAGCATATGTGAAAGATTTATTTTACTGGCTGGTGAAGAGACAAGCAAGATGGTACATCTTGTGCAAAGACAGATGCAAAAAAAACAAATGAATGTAGCTACAGTCACTGAGATACATACTAGATTGGAATTATTAAATTAGGTACAAGGCCAGTTAATGTTGCACTAGTCAGGAAAAGCATGTGCTTAGGGTCACTTCCTTTATTGGACATGAATATACTTTATTTCTTCTGCAGCAACCTGTCAGCTTTCTACAAACCAGTATCTAACTTCACTTCCTCAGAGTCCCCATCAATAGCACAAAAAGCCAAACTTGCATCCACAGAGGGTCACATGGACACAGGTAGGCATTTTTGCTGGCTTTCCAAGTTTTGCATGGATATTGTTAACAACAGGATCACAGAAAAAGAAATATGATATCAAGTGGAATTCCATGATGACCAAAATGTGCCCCCAAAGTAATGAAGTAAAATGGGGCCAGGAGGGAAGAAAGAGGAAAGAAATCAAGGCTTCAAAGACAGTTTAAAAATAGCCTTCTAACTGATGCCGAAGACCAGTGCTGTTAAGAAAATAATAGGGCTTGTCTGACATTTGGTGCCTGGTCTCCTGCCAAAGTAGGTGTGACTAGGGTCCTTCTGATGTGTGTCACCTGACATTTGGTGCCTGTTCTCTTGCTGAAGTAGATGTGACTAGGTCCTTCTGACATGATTAAGCTGTACAATTTGAAAGGCATTTCATCTGCTTGCTTGTTACCTTCATTCATTAAATTTCACTTTGTACATTTATTCATGTTCCAGGTACCATGTTAGATACTGGAGGTGTTACAGAACCAAGAAAAATAGTTTCTGTACTCATGTTGTCTACATGTTATGATAGTGGAGATACATAAAGGAATGGATAAATACGAAGAATCATAGTGAGTTACAATAGTCCATTCTGTGAAGGAGAAACAGAGAAGGGAGCTAGTTTTGAGTAGGGTGGACACTGAGAATTCTCTGAAGAGTCAGTGCTTAGGCAAAGGCTTAAGTGTTTAAAGGGTGTTGGCATGAGCCAAACCAATGGGTGAATGTTTGGGATCTATATGTACAAAGACCACAATGTAGGAAAATGCCCACTGTATTCTAGAACTCATTCAGACTCCAGAGTGTAAGGGCTGGGAACAAGGGAGTGAGTGGCCCAAGGAAAAACTGGAAAACTGAAGAGATAGGCAGTTCAAAATTGTGATGAGTTCTATAGACCAAAAGTGTCTGGATCGACATTTCAAAAAAAAAAAAAAATGGAGTCTTTGATGGGTTCTTGAAGTTACTACTTTAAAACCATCCATTATAGTTATATATAAAATGATCTTCCCAGCAAATGCATTATGGAAAAAGTTAGAAGTAGGAAAACCATTTGAAAATTCACTCTTGTAGTTCAGGCATAATATAGTAAGACTTGATTCAATGTAATGATTACAGAAATGATGAGCCCTGGGTATGTTTGAACTGCCCTTTGGAGGTGGGACCACTATGGACTTTGTTGTTAGATTTGGATGATACAGTAAATAAATGCTAGATGGATAGATAGATAGACAGATAGATAGATAGATGGATGGATGATAGATTATAGATGATAGATAAAACGAGGTCAGATATGGCACAATGCTCTACAAGAAGATAGACAAGTTTCTGTGAGTTTGAGGCTAACCTGTTTTCATAATAATAGACCAGTTAGAGTTGTATAATGATATCCTGTCTCAAAAACAAAAACAAAAAAACAAACAACAAGAAGAGTGACTCTAGTGTAAACCAGAGCAGCTTTGACCAAGATGGGAAAGTACCAGGAATGAAGGGCAGAAATAATCATGAAATCCATTTTGGAGCAGACTGCATTCCAATATTGAATGAACTATGATCTATCTCAGCATGTTGATGGTACATAAGTATGAGACTACATGAACTATTCAAAGACAAACATACAAACCAGAAACCTCAAATCTGAGAAATGCATATTGTAAACCACTAATGTATTAATGGCATGAGAGACACTCATCATTGCATGTACTTCCTGACTTCCATTGACACTCTCCAGCTATGTTATCAATTACACTACTTTCATTGCAGAACAGTCTTAGTGCCTGCTATTTGTCAGTTTGTATCTTATTAGATGCAATTGTAATCAAGTCATTTCAACACTCACACACACACAAACACACATACACACACACAAACACACCACACATCTGCACACCCACATACCCACACATAAGTTTTTTGAAGATGTTCCCCATCTCCCACCCAATATTGCTGAAGTCCAAACAAAATAACACAGAAATAATACTTTTCTTCCACTTATATTTCAAAAATCCCATGTAGAGACCTCTTTCTTGCTTATCAAGAACTTTCTTAAATGAAAGGGAGGAAATGGGAAGGCACAGGAAGGAGTGAAGGAAACCATTCCTTACCTCCTCTTCTTCAAGTAGAATGAGCCGAACCACAACAATGTGGACTAGATTGCCAATGCTTGGGCTATGAAACAACCCAGTAACCTGGATTGAGAAACAGAAAGCATTAACTTCACATGCAGACAGTGCATACATGTCAGAGGCATGAACGGCTCCAGCACACCATGTACACAAGTACCATGCCATAGAATATGGATTCTTGGTGCAATTCTGCGAAGACTAAATCTCAGTTTACACTGTGATATTTAAAGATGCCTCCTCCAGGTGATGGGTTGGATGTATGTTTGAGAAGTTCATGTATTTTATCCACATCATAGTAATATTACTATTAAAAATAAAAAATGTATATGGATTAAAATACTATAGTTTTTCAAGTAATAAAGTAAGAGTTTCTGCAATCAAAATGAGGGTGGCATGACTGTAAACATAAAATGTAATTTTCATTTATAGGACATTATAGAAAATTCAAAAATTGTGACTCGTAGAAAACTGCTTATATTCACATATCATCAAATAAGGGTATTAGTCATCTATAATTCTTCCATTCAAGATATCCTATTTTAAATTGTGTTTATATCTCTCTTTTTAGTGACAATCACTCACATACATGCAGAGTAGACAGTGAGATAGTGTGTATAAATACATACATGACATAAATAGAAACACATCAAGTACTTTTTCAACTTTTCTGTGATTATTTTCATAACAATTTTTAAATTCTCCTCACCTGTGACATTAGTATTCCTCGAAACTGATGAGTTTTTTCCTTCTTTTATTTTTCTTTTCTGTTTTAACATTTAAAATCTAATCGCAACATTTCCTCCCCTACCCTCATGCCCCTTCCATATCTGACCTCCTAACTCCAAAGTCCTAGTCTCCTCCTCTTTAACCATTTTTGTTTCTGTAACCATTGCTATTTGTATATACAAGCAAGTCACCATATATAGCCTGATGAGTCCATTTAGTGCTACCTGCACATACATGTTTGTAGGGCTGGTAGCTAGATATTGGGTAGCCAATGTAGGCTCTTATTCCTGGGAAGATGGATTCTCCCTCCATTAGTAACTATTATTTGACTATAGATATTCATGGCTAGCACTTAAACCTCCCTAACCACATGTGCCTAGCGAGGCCAAGGATTGTAGATGAGATCCTTTCACTGTTCCATCCCCAAACCAGTGTTATTCAGAACTATACTCTTTATCCTAACTCCTTCTCTTTCCTCACAGAGCAAGGCAGCTCTCAATCCTCATCAAAGAAGTTCTTTTTGCAGAGAACCACTGGGATGGTTGCCCAACCACAGATGATAAATCTACAACATACTTCCTGTACCCAAGGGTCAGGGAACATCTTGGAAAAGATTACAAACCAGAGCACCAGGAAGTCTGCTGTGAGATTGTGTCTTCTAACCATGATGGGGAAGTTACATCCAACAACATGGCTCTCTAAACAAAGTCTATCTTTTCTTTGACCTTTCCCTAGCCCTGGGTCATTTTTTCTTTATCAATCAATCAATCAATCAATCAATCAATCAATCAGGGAATTGCTTTTTGTCATCTCAACAGAATAAGTGACCTGTTTGGAAAGTAGAGCGCAGCAACAGTGAGAACAGGAAGGTGAACCATGGGATCACAGCATACGTTCATTCCCTCTCGACCTCTGGCTAGCCCGAGGAAATCCCGCTCAGCTTTGCTGCCCAAGTTTTCCCATAGACTAAGAATAGCAGAAACTGATGAAGCAAATACCATTCTAATGGAATTAAGTCACGTGGCAACTAACTAACAAATAAATGCAAATGATGAATTTATAAACTTTCCAAGAGTGTGTGTTTTAAGATAACAGAGTAATTATCTCAAATTTCCATTATTATGTACTTGGGAAAGTAATAGACTTTGTGCATGTTCATGCATGCCTGTGGTGTGTGTGTGTGTGTGTGCGTGTACGTGTGTTAAAGAATGACAAAACATTTCTTCCTAAATGTTGCTTGCTTTTGTCATTTTGAGACCGAATATCACTCCTCAGTGTAAGCTACCCTCAGACTTGGAATCTTTCCACACTGGTCTGCCAGATTTGGGGATCACAGGTTGGTACCATGTTGCCTGGCAAGAATACTTTTTGATGAGGAGGAAGAACATTTTAAGGGCATCTCTTCGGTCACTGCTGTCCCCTCACTCAGTCTATCATACCATATTCATGATAGTGAGGATGTACGACTCCACGTTCTCGCTTCCGTGGTACTCTACCATCTTCGTGTCGGCCACCACGAGGGTCTCCACCCATCTCTCCTTGCTTATGGAACGTCGGGAGAGGCTTCTGCTCCGCAAGTTTTTCCTCTCCCACTTCTCCCGCTGTAGCTCTTGCTTCACAGAGTTATCAAGACTGTCTGAACATTAAACAGAAGACAGAGTGAGAAAGCTAATTGTATAAACCTAATTATTTGGCATATAAAACCCTTAACTTGTATTTGTAAAAATCCAAGGCTATGTGTTTAATTTATACTTAATAACAAGTGAAATGGTCTCATGTATCTGGGTGGGACAGAAGATAAGATCAATTTAAATGACCTTGAGCAAAATTACTCAAACTGGAATCTTACAAGGATGTTCAAGAAATATTTCTTTTAAAATGCTAGTTGTGTATGTAGCAGGGGATGGCCTAGTCAGCCCTGGTCTTGTGAAATTCATATGCCACAGTACAGGGGAATGCCAGGGCCAGGAAGCAGGAGGGGTGAGTTGGGGAGCAGGGCAGGGGGTGGGGGGGTTACAAGGGGCTTTGGGGATAGCATTTGAAATGTAAATGAAGAAAATATCTAATAAAAAAAGAATAAAACAATGTTGTGAGTCATTCAGTGAATATGTCTTTCACTGTGAAAGCATATAACAGTTGATCACAGTGGGCACATCTGTCATCCTGATTACCAGAAGTTAAGGTAGGAGAATGGCATTTTCAAGGCTATCTCAGGCTACCAAAGAGAGTTCCTGTTTCTAAATGAACTGTTAAAAGGTTGGGGGTACAATTCAGTGGTCAAATGCTTTCTTAGCGTGTATGATGCTCTGGGTTGTGTGTGTGCATTCTCTCTGTCTCTCTGTCTCTCTGTCTCCTGTCTCTGCCTCTCTGCTTGTTCTCTCTCTCTCTCTCTCTCTCTCTCTCTCTCTCTCTCTCTCTCATTGGAGTTTTCTCTTTCTTGTCATCTTCCTCTAAATTATTCAGTGTTTACCACAGGCAAGGCAGTAAGTATACTAGGACTTAAATGTCACATTTTAGCCTCATGAATATTTGACATATGTATTCCTCTTTCCATTTTACAAATGTGAAGGCCTGATGCACACAACAGCTGGTTAATGCATTTCCAAAAATTATAGTGCTGATTCAGTCAGTAAATGACCCAGGATTTTTGTCTCACATTAATGCACTTTCATGTTAAATACAATATTCCTGTGGATATGACTTCACATAAAACAGGAGAAGAGGTCAACCAGAAAAGTGCAGAAGGCTCGGGGCTCTGAATCGAGAAACTGAAAAGGATTCAAAGAACCACAGTGATGTTATCAAGGTGACTCAGGCTTTCACGTGTGAGACATTTGGTATGTGAGGATCATGGTCTACAAAGCTTAATCTAAATGAAGCTGTAGCATTAATAAGGGAAATTAGAAAAGGCTGTATAAATCAGCCTTGAATGGCAGGATGATACAAGCATCGCTTGTTAACTTGAGAGGGGTCTACAGAAAGCCAAAATGGAATAAAACCACTGCTTCACCCTCTGGGCAGTGAGCATTCAACCCAAGTGATAGGCAAGTCTAAAATGCTACAGTGGACTGTGGACTTAGGCAATTGAGGAAAGATGGCTTGATAGGACACGTGTGCAAAAGTGGTTGGGCTGAGCAAGAGGTAATGATCCAGTTGTCTTAGTTTGAGTTTCAACTGTTATGATGATTCACCATGACCACAGCAACATGGGAAAGGAAGGATCTATTTGGCTTACATATCTACGTTGCAGTCCATCACTGAGGAAGCCAGGACAGAAGCTCAAACAGGGCAGGAATCTGGTGGCAAGAGCTGATGCAGAGGCCATGGAGGGTGCTGCTTACTGGATTGGTCAACTTGGCTTACTCTGTCTGCTTCCTTATAGAACCCAGAATCACCATCCCAGGGACAGCATCAGTCACAGTGGGCTGGACCATACCCCATCAATCACTAATATTCCTAATACGCCATACATACTTAATTACAGTTTAATCTTATGGAGGGATTTTCTTAATTGAGGTTCCCTCCTCTCAGATGACTTTTGTTTGTGCCAAGTTGACACAAAGCTATCCAACACACCAGTCTTTGAAGATTCCTCTTAGGAAGACATTCTTACCCATCTCTTGTCTGTCCCTTATGGACACCCCATAGCTCCGGGATGTACATAACATGGCACCCGAACAGAACACGAGAGTCAAGAGGCAAACTTCATATTCTCACCCTAATCTCTGGTGATCCATAAAGGATTGACCAGCGCATTTCCAGTGTGTGAGGCATGCTCACAGGCTCACGGTATCTTGCTCAGCTGGGAGAGTCTCTCCTGCCATGGGCTAAGACCTGCTTCTCTGCAATTTCCACTCATTAGTGTTTGGAAGTGTCTAACATAAGCTGCCACTTGAGGCTGTGCCTCATACTTTTGAGATAGCTAAACCCAGCTTCTTGGTTTTATCCCCAGTGCTCATTATGTTGGCATTAACTCCTTGGCTTCACTGTGTATGTTAAGGTGGCACACATTTAAACAATAGACGCGAAGCACCACCAGGTCTAAGTAAGCCACAATTCTGAGATTTGGGGTTTTTCTTAAAACTAATGAAGCTATACTTTTATAAAAAAACAATCCAAGGTTACTTAAACATCGAGGGAGAGGTTTAGACGCAGGAAAATGGTTAAATTCTTATCTATTCAAAGATAAGTTCCAAGGTGACCAGTGATTCTTAACTTTTCATACCCATCCTTATCCCCTGCTGGTCTCTCCTCTCTTCTTGGAAGCTTATGGAAGTGTTTCAACATGCTGTTTTCAAATCTGGATAAGCCAGGCACTCAGCCACACAGCCTCTCCTACCTCCTTTCTTTCTTTTTTTTTCTTTTTGGAAGGGGCTGTAGCAGGGTTGGTTATACAAAGGAATCCTACCCACAAGGGTTGGATGGAACCACTTTTTCTTGGTTCCCCTCTCCATCCTGAGGCAGCACACCCCTAAAGTGCAAGTGTGAACAGGGCTTTTCCACTGAGCCCAAGCTTTGGAGTCGCTGACAGAGGAGACTCTTTTTGTCACTATTTTTACTAGAATTAATTAATTATACACAATATGAAGTCAATTTGGAACTTTTCATACATGTATATAATTAATTTGATTGCACTTACCCTCAAAATTCCTTGTCTTCCTCACTCCTACTGGTCCACTTCTGCTTCCTAACCAGCCTTTCATCTCATCTTCTTTTCTCCCCTGCCTCCTTTCTCCTCCTCTCCCTTCCCCTTCTTTTCTTTTCTTTTCTTTTCTTTTCTTTTCTTTTCTTTTCTTTTCTTTTCTTTTCTTTTCTTTTCTTTTCTCTTCTCTCCTCTCCTCTCCTCTCCTCTCCTCTCCTCTCCTCTCCTCTCCTCTCCTCTCCTCTCCTCTCCTCTCCTCTCCTCTCCTCTCCTCTCCTCTCCTCTCCTCTCCTCTCCTCTCCTCTCCTCTCCTCTCCTCTCCTCTCCTCTCCTCTCCTCCCCTCCCCTCCCCTCCCCTCCCCTCCCCTTTTCTTTTCTTTTCTTTTCTTTTCTTTTCTTTCTCTTTTTATTATTTTATTTATTTACATTCCAGTTGTTTCCCTCCCCTCTAAGTTCCCCGTCCCACAGTTACTAATCCCATTTTCCAATGCCCATCAGGACTCCCCCTTCCCTAGGGCCTCAAGTCTTTCCAAGATTAAGTGAATCTTTAAAAAAAAAATCAGTGCTTATCTCCATTATGCTCATTCATCTAGGGACTAAGGCTTGATACATGGTCCTCTGGGGTTCATGCCACATCCAAACTCTGGTGGCCCACTTCTTGTTTCTTCACTTTCCTCAGTGAATCTGCTTAGTAAGAATTTTTATTCCTAGTAGTATCCTCCACCAGGAGGAGAGAAAACCCTTAGATGAAAGCTTGAAGTCCTTGAAGAGATAGGTAGTAGGTGTCTCCCTCCAGTTCAGAAAAGAGACATTTTTTCCATTTCCATATAGCTCCCTCACAGAGAGCAGGTGTCTATAAAAGACATCAGCAGTGATTTAATACCCACCCTTCTCAGGCTGCTATGTCTGAAAAGCTGCATTTCCCCCAGGGACATGCCACACAGCACAAGTTTTGCTAGCACTAAAACCAAGTCTCAGTGGCAAGAGAACTTTGCAAACTATGTGCTCGGTTCCTGACTTGAGACTTGCAACAAGGTTGTCTTTCACATATGGACAGCTCCAGACTTCACAGGAAAGGCAGTTGTTCAGGATTAAATTATTTTTGCAATCATGTTCAGCAGTAAAAACTCACTGATGAGGACAAAATGACCATGGGAAGCCCTGCATGCTGTCATGGATGAGATGCGAGTCTCCGAGTTACTCAACAGTTCCCAGTCACTGAGCTGAAGGCAGAGTGTCCACAGGGTTCTGTCAGTGGTTGAGCATGTGGGATTCATTACCCACTTGCTTGACTATCTAGCTTTTTGTCTTTATTCTGCCCCCAGCTGCCTCCTTCACATCTGGTCTACATTGTGAGGACTGTGTCAGCATATTTCTATAAGAGGGTAAGAAAAAGGAAAACACGTGTGGGATGAGATATCAAATCAATTGAGTTGCTTTTCCTATCCAGAGCTGGCGATGAGCAAGATGGGCAATTTATAAAACAATAATGTATCCGATTGTTCTATATTCTCATCTCCTTCTGATTATTGACTATTTGAAGGGATCTGAAAATGTCTCTTTTGTTTGTATTCTATTTAAAGTTGCTATGTTACGAAGTTTCCCACTGTCCATCATTTCCTTCTGCTTCTGAGATGTATTCTCAACAAAGTATGGACAGCATCCAAACTTCTGAGCTCTGGAGGACTTCATTTTATTTTTCCTAATGCTTATATAGTCTCTCCACCCCTAAGCCTGGGGGATATTTGTTTGGGACATCTACGAGCTGTCAATGTTTAGGCTTATGACGCCTCATCTGTTTATCTTCAGGCAGCTGTAGTTACTTCAATGGTGACCTGTTCCGAAGGACAGATACTTAATTACCTAAGCCACAGTGAGTGAGGCAAACTTTCTATGCATTCAAAATGAGCATCCTATCTAAGGCACCTGGAAGTGTGCCCAAAGCCAGCTTGAAGAGATCAATACCCCTGGCTGCATAGTTGATGGAGGTGGATAGCAACAGTGCCAACTCTGCTACAAAAAGCCATTGTCCACTTCCTTCTAAGAAGTTGGTGTGCAAGTGTGTGCAATAGGACACTGCTGGAAAGTACACATGGGTGGAAGAAACATATGATTTTTCAACTCAGACAACAGTAGATCTGGTAACAGCCTCACAGGTGGTATTAGCACTATGCTCTCTCTGTGGAGAGCTCCTTGATACAATCCACCATTCCCATTATCATAGCAGGTTTGGGGATCTTTTTTCATAGTTTATGTTTGAAGGAAAGGCTAAAATAAAAACTTAAAGCAGTAAGTAAGTTTCATGTCCTAGGGAACAGAGGAAGCAATGAGAAAACTTGTGAAGGTAGAGGGTCTTTTAGGTGTTGGAATTCACCAATGTTCCAGGTTACACCTATAGGGATTAGGATCAATAAACAATATGTATAGAAAGATGCCAGTCAGCTCCAACCATCTCTAAATGCCCTTCCTTGATTCTTTTACCCTAAGAATATAGAGCGCTCTTGTACACAAAAGCTGGGGCCAGGACACCTTCTCGGAGTAGCGCTTGCTTTGTCTTTACAAGGCCAAGATGTTGTCTCTGGAAATTCACCATTAAAGGGGCATTTGCTACTCATCGAGTTTCTCCTGGACGAATAAACTTCAAGGTCTGTTCATGATAGTGTTGAGCAAGAGGGCTGAGATTCGGTTGGTTCTCACTGTAGTTCCTTCCCTGGGTAACTGTGAACCAATTCTTTTAACTCTGTGCATCGCAATTTGAGGGTATATTAACTCCATTCCTATCTACAGGCCACCAACAAAATGAACCTTGCCATGGGTCAGCTAAAGTGTCAGCCTTGATGCCCATTTTCCATGTTACTAGTACTATCTCTTATCCAGAGATCCCAGAGGCCAGGTGCCTCCATCTCCACTTTAGAGCATTTGACTCTCTCTCTCTCTCTTTCTCTCTCTCTCTCTCTCTTTCCTCCCTTTCTTCCTCCCGACCCCCATCACTAGTGTACTAACTGCATTATACCAAGCTGGTTTTCATTCTTTTTGCATTTACTTACATATTTTATGTATATACATGTATGGCATGGCATGAGGTCAGAGGACACACCGTAAAAGTTGGTTCTCTCTTTCTACCTTGTGGACTGGGAATCAAACTCAGGTTGATGGTCTTGTCACAAAGCACCTTGACCTGCTGAGTCACCTCATCATCCCTAAGTACTATCTTTTTAAAAAGATCTTTAACTAGAAATTTTAAGTTTCCCACAGAGTGTTCCATACTTCAAAATATCGAGTTGGTAATATTTTGTGTCATTTTTTTTTACAATATAATTCAACTTCACTATATTTATAAAATTGTGAGTTTACTTAAAAAAAACATTTATGTGGCATAAGGAATGATCTAGACTATAACATAGTTTGCTGCCATGTTTTCTAAGTAGTCTAGAGGTACTGAACACAGTTTGTTAAGAATACCACAAGCCTGACAAGGAATATCAGGGCAAGGGAAACACAGGAAATATAAATTATAATACTCAGGGACTTTATATTCTCAGCACTCTTGGACCATTTTTCTTGGAGGATATAAAAACCTCTCTATCCCCCAGGAAAAAGAGAAATTCTGTAGTTTGTTCCCCTGCAGTAAAGGTCAAAATGATGTTACAATCAAATAATGTATGTCCCTTCCTGTAAACCAAAGGCTGGCTTTTATCTACTACTAGGTGTGGTAAATATAATTGGCTTTTTCACTGCTAATTCCTTTACCACAAAGCTCTGTGCTTTATTTAAAGTTCTCAGCTTGGATCAGCCTATTGATTGAACTGAGCAGCCTCCTGAGAGGAAAGACTTTACAAGACCTGGACTGTGTCTCAGTGATTTGTGTAAATCAAGACCAGGAAGTTTTAAGTTAACAACAGGTATCTGATGAGTGAGTACATGAGATTCTTTACTCGTTCTTCATAGGAGACAGGGGCCACATTTGAGTGATGCAAGACTCATCAGTTAAACAGCTGTCTTAAGACAATGACCACAACAAGCAGGACAGGACATTGGACCTAGCATCGTTCTGATGGTTGGTTTTAAAAAGCCCTGAATCTCCCTCACAAAGGCCATCTCGACTTAGACTGGAAGCTGATAAAGCACCAACCATGTCATATAGCAATTTCCTCTAAGATAAAACACTCCATTTTGAAGGGAAGATGCTTAAGACTTGGGGTATTTTAAAGGGAGATGAAGCATCCCATCCTGTAGGGAAGCACAGGAAATTCACTTCAGGAAATAAGCAAATCAAAAGATTCAGGTTGTTCCCGGATCTCACCAGGTATGCTGGGTCTTTCTGTACCCAAAGCTATGTAAGCAGTAAGGACCTCAGGAAGATACTCTTGTGAGCTACCAAGAAGAAGCTGATCAGCCAAGCTACCAGAAAGAGGCTCAGAACAACTCAGTTGCCTGAAAGAGAGTCTCTAACCGGCCTAGCTGCCTGAAACTTGTGCAGTGAACTCCAGGTTCCCAGGTGTCATGAGTTCTCATCCATGCTGGGGTGAGCTTTCAGGGATACAGCTGCCATAGAATCACTTTTCTCCTGTAAGTAGCCTTAACAAACTCATTGGCTCACCAAGCAGTACGTTGGTGGCATCTTTGTTCCATGTCCATTCTCTATTGAAAGGAAGAAAGGATTGTTCAGGACACCACAGAAATAATGTCACAGCACATGACAGTACTAAATATGCCCAGAGACATCCTTCTTGTCTCTCTACCTCCCTCTGGGGAGGAGTTACTGCCAGAATGAGAGAGTGTATTTCCCTGTCAGTGGGCAGAAAAAAATGCATTGGTCTGAACAGTCTTTAGATAAATGTCTTGGTATGGGAGAAGATCACTCAGAGAGAACTAGCCATATTATATTGACCAGAACAACCATCTAAGATATGCCAAGTCCACAGGCTAATAGTCAGGGGTTGCCTATGATGGACATCTGAATTTTACTGAGCCGACCCCATCTTCAACTGTCCTGAAAGTTCCTTCACTCACTCAGGAACATATATCTAACATCTAGGTTTAATGAGCTAAATGTTTTCTTAGTGAATCATCCACTTCTCATTGCTAAAACTAGGCTTTCCTTGACACATCCCCCCATCTCTGAGCCCCAGGACTAAAGAAGGCTGACAATGGAAATCCTCACCTGTCAAAGACAGGCAAATCTGTGTCCAAAAGGAAATGCTGTTCCAGAAGAGACTTTCCTGGAGAAGGGTACTTTTGGAGGTGATTAGCATTAGATGAGCAAATTAGTATCAAAACAACACAAAGATTCTCTAAACTTAGGAATAAAAGCTTGTCAATGAAAGCAAAAACAAAGAACCAACCCGTGGAAAATAATCAAAAGATATGAAGAGAACATGTAACACAGCAAAAACAAAATCATGCAAAAAGACAATTTGACATCCAGCTATCAGGAATGTGTGTGTGTGTTGCATTAATATCAATGGAAAGGAGACTATCTCCTTGAGAGTGTATAAAGGAACATGGGAGAAGGAGAAGTGGGAAAGTAGGAAAGGAGGCAGAAATTATATAATTCTGTAGTCCATTGGCCTAATGTTGCTTGTAGTCTATCTAATGCTAATACAGATTCCTCAAGACATGGTTGACCCAGAGATGAGAGAGTCCACAGATAGACAGACCTAAATGATGCTAAGTGACCTTGCCCCAAGTTATTTCTGACTGGTGAATAAAGATGCCAACAGCTAATAGCTGAGCAGAAGAGACATAGGCTGGGTTTAGAATTCCTGGGCTAGAGGTTGGAAGAGAACCATGAGGGAGAGAAGAAAGTGAATGGAGGAGAAGCTGACATGGGTTAGATGAGTCCAAGAGATCATGGCCCTGAGGGATGGCCAATGGAGTTAAAAGCAGCCCAGATGAAACATAGTAAGTGATAACTTGGGGTTATCCATAGGAAAGTAGATTCTAAAAGCATAGAGGTAGATATGTGCCTATCTCTGGTGCTGTTTAAAAGGCTTATTGTAAATAATAAAACTTGTGTGTCTTTATTCAGGAACTTAATGAGCAAGTCTGGGTAGAAACCCTGGATTGGGATTAAAAAGTTCCACAACATAGTACTATCTCAACTAAGACATATTTAAGAAAACACACACACACACATACACCCACACACATACACACACACACAATGGAGACATTGCTACACATCTACTAGAAAGGCAAGAGACAAAAAGAAAATACACAGCATACTGAGGATGTGGAAACTGGAGTCTCTAACACTCTCACACACTGCGAGTACAAAATGGCACAATTATTCTGGAAAACAGTTTGGTAATATCTTATAAAACTACACATTCAATTGCCATACATTCACTAGATTCTTGACCATTTATTCTAGAGAATGGAGATGCATGGTAACATAAAAGGAATATAGCAAATGACTATAGCAGCCTCGAGCATGATAGCCAAACCCAACCCTGGGCTAAAACACTGTAGTGCACAGAAGACTCAGCAACAGAAAGCGAGACCACTGTCCAGAAAAGGATTGTGAATGAAACAAGCCAACCCTAGAAGATTCTATGCTATGGGTCTGTTTCTACAATAATTTTAATGACAATTGTTATACATTAAAATTAGGGGTTTTCAAAAGTGAGCACAGAGAAACAGGGGGCTATGGTGAGAAGATTGGTATAGCTTGCAGTAGGAGCCTTGTCAGGGAAAAGCACAATGTCTGGACTATTGTATGCACAAAACTACACACTGGACAAACCTGCAGAGAATTAGTTATACACATGATCCTAGTGGATTCTGTCGGGCTCAATGTCCTGACGGTGAGCCTGTATTGTTTTATAAGATGTTGCCACTGGAATAAACTGAGGAGAGGGCGCATGAAATTTCTTTATTATAGTTACTACCGTTTTTGAGTCTAAATTTAGTTTAATAAAATTTTCATTAAAAAGGTCTAAGCTCTATATTGATAGCAGAAACTACACATATTTCAACCATCCTGAAATATTCTAACTATCCCAATACCTACCCCAGAGCCAATGTCTCAGCTGTACAGCTGATATCAGAGAGTCTTGACCTTGGGTCTGTATTTCATGCTTGAAGAAGTAGGCTGGGCACCAAGAATAGCAACCTCAGGACTGAAGACATGGTGGAGAAATTATCATGACAAAGCCACCTTGCAAAATAGAATCCCAGTGTGTGTGTGTGTGTGTGTGTGTGTGTGTGTGTAATGTATTGATAATTTAAAACAAGATAAGTTTAATCAAATACAACTGGGCTACAAATATCCTGGCTGAACTTTCATGCATGAGACAAAATTTTCCAGGCTCTATTTCCCAACATCTGGCTCTGAGAGCCTATGTTCCCTTCTGGGTATTCCAGTGGGAAAACGTTCCAACTCCTATCCAAAACCTCAGTCTTCCGTCCCTCTAATTTGGGCTTAAAAGTTAATGTAATCTGATGAGTCCCTCCACACCTTCACATCAGCATAGGTCACACAGAGCAGTTATCACTTCCTCAGGGCACTGACAACAAGTTATACAGACTAACCCTGGAAGCAGCTCTGGGAAGCCATTCAATTCTTAGTTTTAGAGTTACTGAGAGGCTCCTCAGGCTTTGATGTTGCATATAGCGTAAACCTAATGTGTGTGTGTGTGTGTGTGTGTGTATACACACATACATGTACATAAACCCACCTAGGCCAGGGCAAAGGCACTTTAGTATTGCCACATACCATGGGCATGAAGACCACATCTAGACCTTTCAGATGATCAGAGTTAGAGTTGAACCTACTCACCTAGGCCCTTTGCAAACTAGAAATTGACTTGTGGAAACTCAGCTGAAAGGCACAAAGCACACGTGACTGACAGCACAAGTCCCCACAGCCTAGCTTAAGCCATCTGAAATGAAGATGGAGAAATCTTCTCAGCCACAAATCCTAAAGCTTGTCATTTCCTGGTTTCCTATAAATGTCAACTTACAACCACTGACAGCAACCTTTCAGGTATTCTTTTGCTTGGATTGGCTCCAGTGGATTTTCTGAGTACTCATAGAGGCTAAAATACTGAAGACCCTCCCCACCCCACCCCCACACCTATCCCACACAAGAAGTGTGGTTAATGCAACACTGCATGGCTACAAACAGAACCTTAAAAAGCATGATGTTCCAAGTAGTTAACAACCTATTACCCTTTATGGGAGAAGCAAAACTGACCAAATGGTAAAGGTATTGATTTATGTAAATCAATGTTGGGCTTTTGGTCTAGAATCAGCCCAGCTTCTTTGGTTTGCCATAGAATTTTTGGGGACGTGTGTGTGTGTGTGTGTAAAGACTCAACCACCAAAGAAACCTGTATCTTTCTAAGTTGTCCTATTGGATAATTTCCATAGCCTTCTGTAGTTTTTAATGCTGAGGACATAGGATGGCATAAATAAAAATGGCTGTAAATTAAACAGAATACCCAGAATGCTCCCTGGCTCCTGAATAAATAGAGTCCACCAGTGGACTGCACTTTGAATGAATTAGCTCTCTCAATTAAAAAGCAATGCTATATGTCCCCTAAGAAGGAGATTCAATCAGTGTGCACAGAAGCAGGTGCCAGTTATCAGTGAGATAATGGGTGCACATGGTCTTCCACAATGTGGACTCTTGCAAAGTTCAACAGTGGCTGGCAGAGGCCAGGGGGAAGACGTAGGGAAAGCTTCGGAAAGGGTGGCCAATGGATCTAAATTACAATTTGATATGCATAGGTATTTCTGGTATCTGAATACAAAGTCGGGTTATAGTGTATAATAGCTTGTGGCAAATTCCAAACGCTAGAAAAGTAGGTGTTTTTAAAAGTTATATGACCATAGCTTTTTGGATATTTATCAGTCTAACTTGATTTAAACACTATAGATGGCATAATATCTTTAAGCACTACGTAGTACTCAGTTTATTTACATATGCTTTGTGTTTACTATGTACCAAATAAATATATAAAAAATCAGAAAACTGAAAATACAGCAGTAAAAGCATTGGAAATGTAAATGAAATAAATACCCAATTAAAAAATATAAATATGCACATGTACAACATATTCTCCAAGTAAACAAATTGGGATAAGCAAATGTTTGTATATAATGTATAAAAATGTATTATAGATAATTTTATGTGGATTAATCAGCTTTTAAAATTATATCACAACATTGAACACATTAAGAATTAAGTTATTTAAAAATCAATTTCTTTTGTATACATTAAGAAAGTTAACTGTTTTCTCATTTGTCTCAAGACAAAGAGGTTGATGTTTTCTTACTTAGGCACTGTGATGTTCCTGTTGTCACCATGTTTCTCAAATCTTAGTCATTATTAATCTAATAAAGTAACTTTTTCATTGATTTTAAAAAAAAAAAAAGCAATGCTATAAAGACACATGAGTAGCCAAAGGTATTGTTTCTATTTCAAAGGTATTGTTTTTTTTGTTTTGTTTTGTCTTGTTTTATTTGTTTGTTTGTTTGTTTGTTTAGTTTTTTGAGGCAGGGTTTCTCTGTGTAGCCCTGGATGTCCTGGAACTCACTCTGTAGACCACACTGGTCTTGAACTCAGAAATCCACCTATTTTTTTAAAGTCAAACCTGATAAACTCTACTCGGCAGGAAGAGTATCTTTCCCCCTAACTATGCAGAGGATTTTCTGCTACAAATACAAACCTTTCACTCAGCCAAGCAGAATGAAAAACAGACTCCTTTAAAAAACAGACTCAGAACACCTCACAGAAAGCTCTGAGTTCCACAGATTCCTGAAAAATCCCCCTTTATACAGATGTGAGACTCTGGTGCCTCGGCGTGAGCATGCATTCGCCAGAAGTCCTCTCTAGCAGCTGGCCGCAGGGTATGCCGTCTTCACTGCATCCCTCCAGCCTGTTCACCACATGTGGGAACATCTCGGGATTCAGATTTCAGTTCCCCTGGCAGCATCCCCAGATGTCAGTTTGTTGAATCAAATTGCAATTCGACTTTTACATTTTAAGAAACTACACTACGGTAAGATTTCCACAGTGACTGCCACCGATTTATGTCCCTACCAGCTGGGTAAAAGTGGTGTCTGATTTTCTTCCTCTTCTTTCCAGCACTTAGTAGCTGTGTTTCTTTTGATAAAAGCCATTGCTACATGTGTGACATGGCATTTTAGTGTGACTTTGACTTGCATTGCCCTGATTACTGAGGCTGTCTGCTCTTTTAATATATGTATTGGCCACTTTTGTGTCTTTAGATAAAAGCCTATTAAGGCGATTTACCCAGTTTCTTAAATTATGCTATTTGGGGATTTTCCGTCCTCTTTCTTTTGCCAGAGAGTTGCAGTTCCTTAGATACAATGGTCTGCAAGCATTCTCTCCCATTGTTTTGCTTGCCTTACTTATACTCCCATTGCGTTCACATATTATGTGAGATGAAGTCCCAATTCATTCTTTCCCCATGGCTTTCCCATATTTTGAACCACATACTTCACCCAGGACTATCTATGGCACTCTACAGTTAGTAATGCCACGGCATTAGCACTCGTGGAGCACAAAGTGAGCTGGAATCGGCAGTTCTGGATGATGTTCTGGAAGATGTGACTTAAGTTTTCTATCTGTAAGTTGACGTTAGCAAGATGTGTCTAACACAGAACCCCACATACAATAAATGCTAACTAAATGTCAACCCCGTGCTTCCCCACAGCCTACACTCTCTTTTAAACTAACCATACCTTTTGCCTACCCAACTCCCCCGCCCTATCTTTTCTTTCTCTTTCTCAGTCTCTTGCATCTGTTTATTTGTATTTCTTGACTATTTCTAGATGCTGCTTGTCCTGCTTGAAACACCCCATCCTTCCCATTACTGTATTAATTTCCGGCCTCTTATCACTTGAGCAAGCAATGCTTGGCAGATTTCTCTGCTCTAAAGTTGCTAATTAGTCAAACTATAATTCGTGAACACTTCATGAGGAGACACTGGAATTATTAAATTATTAAGAGCTCTTGTTTCTCATTATGTGCTTTACACAATAGTCTCAGTCAAAATGGGCAATCCTTACTTTCCAAACTATAGCTTTGCCGAATAATTTTTTTACCATTTTATTTGTATTTGTGAAAAGGAACCCCATGGTAAGGAACAACTGTCTCATCACCACCATTCTTTAAGTGTTGTGTTTGTAAAATATGGACACTTATTTGTACATTTATTTTATTTGCTAGATTATAACTCCATCTTGTCATTTGTTTTTGTTTCATTGATTAAGTGGCCTGAGCTTTGGTTTCTGGGGGCTCACTGAATTTGACCCTATAGACTGTCATCATGGTTCACACTCTTGCTGCCTGGTTCCTGACTCTTCGTGTTTTCTATGCCAGTCCTGGAAGTAGACACTTCTTTTGCAAAGGAGTTTCTTTTCATAGAAAATGAATGACATTAGAACTCATTATTCTACTGCCTTTGCCCCTTTAACCTATCCAACCAGTGTGTGCCATCACAATTGACAAGGAGGGCCTTAGAAACCAAGAACTGTGTGCTAGAGATGTTCATGTTACTGAATGAAAACAAGCTTCTTACTCTCTCAGCCGAAAACCAGGGAAAATACACACACACACACACACACACACACACACACACACAGAGAGAGAGACACACACACACATGCTCATTTTCTATAATGTTTATATTCTGTGTGTGTGTGTGTGTATCGAATGCCACATTATTGGTACCCATCTAGCACCATGAGAGCTGGAAGCAGCAGTTTCAGATGATGATAGGATGTGACATCAGTATTCTGCCTGTAGAGTGAGGTTAGCAAGGTGTGTCTATCATACAACTCAGCAAACAAAAAGCGCCAAATAAATGTCAACTCCTTGCTCCCCCAAAGCCTACAGTCTCCTTTGAGCTACCTTTGTCTTCTGCCTACCCAATACCCCAGCTCCTCCTCCTCTTCCTCCTCTTGTCCTCCTCCTTCTCTCTCTCTCTCTCTGTTCTTATCTACACAGTTCTTATATATATGAATCTATGCTATCACCCCTGTTTCTAATCCATCACCAAACAGATTACTCGACTCCCCCTTTCCTTTGTATTTCTGTTCTTGGCTATTGCTCTCCCCCACCCCTGCTGATATCTACAATATATTTACTTATTTTCCTAGCCACTTGGCACTTCAAGTTTTAGAATTGCTAACTGATATCTCTGCACAAAAGCTAGTCTACTGACTGGAGAACGCTATTTATATACATCTTTCTGTTGGCTTCACAACACAGTCAGAACTGCTTGGAGTTAGGTGGGTTCTTTACTGCTCTATGCTAATGTGATTTATTTATAGTGCAGTTAGATGTGTCTGCTCCCGTTTGTTTTCCATTTTCACTCAGACAATATCCTGATGTGCTTTAAAAAAAAAAAAAAAACCAACTGTGTGGCTGTTGAACTCAAACTTATCCACAAATGTAGACTTATATTCAAAGAGGAAAAGAGTATAATTGAATTGTAGGGTAGTTTAACAAGAGGTCTGTATAGAAACTTAAGGTATATGGAAATTAATCTACCATAAAAACAATTAATAAAACAAGTATTGTGTTTTTTGGGGTTGGGGGGAGAAGGTACAATGAGAGATTCACACAAATCAAATCTTAGATTCCTGTCCTTCCCACTGACACTGACAAAATCTTTTAAACTCTCTGAACATAATTCCTCATTTCTAAATTGTGGTTCTTCTCTTTCTTTTTGTGGTTATATAAGTATTTTATTACTCAACCACAAATTTTAAATTGATGTGCTGAAGATCAAGTAAAACAAACTTAGTATCTTAAAACACTTGCAAAGAAAAATACTTCTAGCATGATCCCTGAAACAGGTCATAGTTGCGTCTTCAAATTTCATAATAGGTTTTTCTAATTCATATTCAGTTGTTAATGTTTCCTTAATCTTTAATTATCATCTAACTTATGCCCCCTTCCATCTCTTTCATTTTTTCATTGATTATTTTATGTATTCACTTTACATCCACAAATCAGCCCCCCTCTCCTTCTAGTCTCCCCCCTCACAGATTCTCCCTCCATCCCCCCTCTCTGAGAAGGGGAATGCCCCTGTGTATCACCGATACCCTGGCACATCAAGTCACTGCAGGACTAGATGCATTCTCTCTCACTGAGGCCAGACAAGGTGGCCCAGTTAGGGGAATGGGATCCACAGGCAAGCAACAGATTCAGGGACAGCCCCTGCTCCAATTGTTGGGGGATCACATGAAGATCAAGCTATACTGCACATCTACTACATATGTGTAGGGCTCCTAGGTCCAGTCCATGCTCACTTTTTGGATGGCAGTTCAGTCTGTGTGAGCCCCCAAGGGTCCAGGTTAGTTGATTTTGTTGTTCTTCCCGTGGAACACCTATTTTATTCAGGTACCTCAGTCTTCCCCAGAAGTGTGTGGGAAAAACTCCTAGCAGTGGGAATATGGAACCTGAAAAGGCCACCTCCTGTAGCCAGATAGGACCCCCAGTAAAGAGATAAGGACACCAACCTACCCACAAAAGTTTTGACCAAAATTTGTTCTGTCTACAAGAGATGGAGGCAAATGGATGGAACTAGAACAGATCATCCTGCCTGAGGTGACCCAGACCTCAAAGGGCATGGATGGTATGGACTCATTTATAAGTGGGTATCAGCCACTTAGCCTCACTATAATCCTCAGACCCAAAGAAGTCAAATAATAAGGTCCAAGTGAGGATAGCTGATTCTTTCTCAGAAGAGGAAATAAAATAGGAGGTGGAAAGGAGGAGGGAACTGGGTGGGAGAGGGGTGGAGAGAGGAGGGGATGGGGGGATCAGGTGGAGAGAGAACAGGAGAGGGAACAGAAATTGGCAGTGGGGGGCATCTCTTAGATGTGCCAGGATGGGGGAAATGGGGCCCCATGGTGCCTTATGGGGGTGACTCTAGCTGAAACTAGTCTAGCAATGGGGACTATGGATCCCAAAGTGGCCACTTCCTATAGCTAGGCAGGACTCCCAATGGAATGATGAGGATAACAACCCACCCACAAAGCCTTTAACCCAAAATGTGTCCTGCCCACAAGATGTGAAGGGACAAGGGTAGAGCAGGGACAGAGGGAATGGCCAATCAATGAGTAGCCCAAATTGAGACCCACCCCATAGGCAAGAACTAATCCCTGACACTGTTGATGATAGTCTGTTATTCTTGTCGTCAAGAGCCTAGCATAACAATCTCCTGAGAGGCTTCATCTGGCAGTGGATGGAAACCAATGCAGAGACCCACAGGCAAACATTAGATGGAGCTCAGGGAGTCATATGGAAGTGCTCTTCTCTTTCTAGCAGATATCATGAAAAGTTTCATGTACACTTGAGAAATTTGGATCTGACATCAGAAGTATCCTCGATGGTTTGTGGGGTAGAATAAAATCACTGGTACCCCAAACAGCCTGTTTCTCTGGCATTGAATGGAAAGCATGCTGGGCTTGTGTTCAGCTGATACTTAATGCAGTTTCTGTGACTGAAGTAGCCAATTAAGGAGGCCCAGGTCATAAAATGGGCTCTCACACAGCACTCTGGAAAAGCGCCATGCTTCCGTTTTCTATTACCAAATAACAAAGTCTTTATGAAGCATTCACCATGGATAAGTCATGTGTTTACAATGAAAGGACCGAACACAACAAGCAATAGTGACACAATCCTTTGGAGCTTGACCCTAATTGAAAAGACGTAAGGCCAAGGAAATGGTCCAATTGGCAAAATGCTTGCTGTCCAAACAGGAGGACCTGAGCTCAGATTCTCAGTAATTGGGTAAAAGGTCAGGGTTGGCTCTGAACACCTGGAATCCCAGCACTGAGAGCATGGCAATGAGATCTTTGGGGTATGCTGACAAGGCTGTATAGCTGAATCAGTGAGATCCAGGTTTATTGAGAGACCTTATATCAAAAAATTAGGTAGGGAGTGACAGAAAAGTTACCTGACATCAGCATTTGGTCTACACACATACACATCACACACATTAAAAATAGTAATAAAAAAGAGAGAGAGAGTGAGAGAGAGAAAGAGAAAGAGAAAGAGAAAGAGAAAGAGAAAGAGAAAGAGAAAGAGAAAGAGAAAGAGAAAGAGAAAGAAAGAGAAAGAGAAAGAGAAAGAGAAAGAGAAAGAGAAAGAGAAAGAGAAAGAGAAAGAGAAAGAGGATATAAATTAGAGGCTAGCATATGCCCTATAAAACTCAGAAAGTAACTGCTTGAATAAATAATAGCAGAAGCATGTGTCTTAAGCAGGTGATCAAGAAAACTCACTATTGAAGAGTGACATTTGCATTGGTATCCAGATGAGGAGCCTGTGTACGTGTACAGACACAGAGAGTCCTCCCAATGCAGGAAGGGCTGCCAAAGGTAGACACAAGACTCCATCTGTTCTAGAAACTATTGGAAAGATTGCCCTGCACGTAGTGAATTCAGACAAGGAGCCTAAGAGCCTACCTTGACTAGACAACCAGAGTCAGGTGACACAGCTAGATCAAAAGCAACAGAGAACAGCACTTCAGAAATAGGGTGGCCATTTCTACCTCTTCTCTCTTGCCCCTAAGTTTCAATTACATGGACCTTTAATCTCAGCACTCTCCAGACAGAGGCAGGCAAATCCACAAGTTCAAGGCCAACCTGGTCTACAGAGCAAATTCCAAGATAGCCAGGACCACACAGAGAAACACTGTTTTGAACAGAATGAAACAAGAAAAGATTCAATTAAAACTGTTACCTCCTCCACTTTCAAATAATACCATGTCCAGAGATAGTACCCAGATGTTAATTTTCACACCCACATCTTAACCTGCACTAATTGGGCCCATTTGATTTGTCTGCAGAACATTGAGACTGACCCTTTTCTAACACCGCAATTTCCCCATCCAAATGAACATGAAACTTTTCAAGACAGTATGTAACTGATGCCTCCCAAGGGGAGGTATCTTCTACATTGCTGCTCAATACCATAGAACTGTTTCTAGCTGACTAGCCATTTTTGCTTCCTTTCCAAACACATGTGAACTATTTTGGATCCACAAATGGCTCAGGATGCTCCAAATTAAAGTCTTGGTGAGGTCCAGCTGGCCCAGTGGGGACTCCAGACCTCAGGGTCTGTGCAGCACAAACAGACCTCAGTACTTTCCAAACCCACTGCAGGCTCCAAAACACTACTCCCTGCTGTCACTCTCCTGAAAAATGGAACTGTGTCAACAAATACACAAGCACATCCTTCCACTGTTGAGAAATGTACAAGTGGAGCCAATAATTAAATACAACCAGTGATTTCCTCAAATGTCCTTCCGGCATCCTTTCTGAAAATGTCTGCAGGTTTAGGTTTGTTGTTCTTATTAACATGACTCCCAGAGAAACAGTTACCATTTAGTACAAAGAATACCATGATGAGAGTCAAAGCAACCAAGATCCTCATCCATGTTTGTTGCTTAGCACTACCTAGTGACTCTGGATATTTTCACAGGCTTTTATTTTGCCCTGCCTCGGTTCCTCATCTATAATAGGATGATATATCAGAGTTCATATTTCTGGAATTTTTTTCATTTTGTTTATTAAGTTAAAATGTCTTCAAACAATATATTTTCATCATATTCTTTCCCCTTCACTAATTCCTTCCTACTCAACCAACTCCCCCCCCCCTCCTTTCAGAAACAACAAAAAAAGCTGCAACAAACAAAGCACCAATAGGACAAAAAATACCCAAACACCACAAAACAAAAAGTAGACACAAAAATAACGGAGTCAGTTTTGTGTTAGCCAAATACTCCTGAGCATGGGGTCTGACCTGGAGGATAATTGATATGTGCTGTGACCCATCATTGGATAAAACTGATTTCTTGTTGCCCATTGGGTATTAGTGGAAAATAGCTTCTTGGTTAGAGGTGGGACTTTGTGTGCACTTCCCCTCTCAGTGCTGAGACTTTGGTTTGAGCCTGAGTAGTTTTATGGGTGCATCACAGTCTCTGTGTGCTCATATGTGTATCATTCTTACAGTGCTTTATAAGGATTAAATGAGTTGAAGCAGAGAACTTGAATTGGGTATACTACAAACACTCCATTAGCGTTGATCTAACAGGACTAGAGAGATGGTACTGCTTGCAATGTGCTTGTTGCATAAGCAGAAGTCCTCACATATAAAACCAGGCACGACCCACAATTCCAACAAAGCAGAGGCAGTAACAGGAGGATCTGTAGGGCTTGCCCACCAGTGTTTGCATCTGAATTGCTGAGCTCCAGGTTCCCTGAAGGACCCTGTTTCAAAAATAAGGTGGAGAATGATCAAGGAAGAGATCTAATGTCAGCCCTGGGTTTCCCATACAAATTCACACACACACACACACACACACACACACACACGAATGCATGCAACAGCACACAGACACATACATTTAAAAGCTGGAATAAGAATAAATGAATAAAATGTTAAAGAACTGATCTAACAAGAGTTGGCTGGAAAAAGAAAAGATGCAACAATCTAAAGGCAGAGCCTGGCTCTGAGTGAGGAAAGTGGGTCTCAATTTGTCTCTTGAATGCACAGTGTCCTGGCAAATGTGTTTTCAAATGCTTTTAGGAGGAATTTTCCAAGGCAGACAATATAAGATTGGGGATAAAAAGATCTACACAAGGAAGAAAGGAAAAGAGAAAGGCCTCTTTAATGGCAAATTTGCTTCCCTTGGGATGGAGGGATGATCTCAGTTATGTGATTGTGTGTGAAATAACTTTACATGTGAAAGATAAGAAAGGTGAGGGAAAGACTTGGTATGGAAAGGCATGGGAAAGGTAAGGAACCACTTGACTGGGTGGGTAAAGAATGGAGGTAGCATGAAGTCTAGAATCACTGAAGTAGGTGAGGACCTGTGTTTATTCACTTAGGCCACGGGGAAGGACGGGGACACTTGGAACTCCCAGCTCATGGGGTAGGAGTTTTAGTCTCTCTTGCACAGTGTTCTTCTGCTGGGCACTGTGACTTTAGTCTGGCATTATGACTTGCAAGGTTGTCTGTGAAATCCTGAATAGGTGTGGCTTGATCTATCTCATGACAAGGCATGGCTCAGCTTCAGTTGGAAAATAAGCTGAAGGCTTGGTAAAGACTTGTGTCTTGGCTTTAAACAACTTCTAGCCAAATAACCCAAATTCTAAACCAGAGATGTAACGAAAGGCTCGAAATCTGAAGCTATATTAGGAGCGGGGCAGGAGCAAAGCCCTGAGGGCCAGCAGAATGGTTGGAAATATGCAACCTCAGGAGGTAGGAGGTGGTGGGGCCCTCTAGAATGTACTGGAGACCTGGGAGGTGAGAGACTCTCAGGACTCAAAGGGAGGTGCCGTAGATGAAATGCCCAACAGTGGGGAGAAGGAGCTTGTAGAGTTCCAGTAGAAAGAAAGGGCATCAAGTGGATGCCATCCCAATAGTCAAAATCTCTGACCCAGCATTTTTCCTATCTAAAAGAACTGCAGGGACAAAAATGGAGAAGAGACTGGGGGAAAGGAGGTCCAGTGACCATCCCAACTTGGGATCCATATCAAGGGGGAGGCTCCAAGGCCTGTGGTACATTCTACAGGGTCCCCACCTCCCACCTTTCAAGGGTGCATAGCATTACTAATGCTCACAGACAGGAGCCTACCATGGCTGTCCTCCGAGAGGCCCAACAAGCAGCTGACTGAGACAAACGCAGATACTTACCCCAAACCAATGGACTTAAGTCAGGAGGTCCCTGTGGTTGAATTAGAGAGAGGGTGGAAGTTGAGGAGGAGTGTGACCCCATACAAAGACTAGTAGTCTCAACTAATCTGGACCCCTGAGATCCCTCAGATACTGAGCCACCATCCTGACAGCACACAGCAGCTGGTTCGAGGCCCCTGACACATATACAGTAGAGGACTGCCTGGTTAAACCTCAGAGAAAGAAGAGGCACCTAACCTTGAGAGACTTGAGGCCCCAGAAAGTGGGAAGCCTGGCAGGGTGGTGAGGGGAGGAGTGGGGGAACATCGAAGGGGAAGGGGGAGGGGGAGGGGGAGGAGTAGGAAGAGGAGGAAGAGGAGGAGGAGGAGGAGGAAGAGGAGGAGGAGGAGGAGGAGGAGGAGGAGGAGGAGGAGGAGGAGGAGGAGGAGGAGGAGGAGAAGAAGAAGAAGAAGAAGAAGAAGAAGAAGAAGAAGAAGAAGAAGAAGAAGAAGAAGAAGAAGAAGAAGAAGATGATGATGATTAAAACAAAAATTTGAAGCTGCAAGTGCTGACCTGATGCTTCAGAAACCAGGGAGTGGGTTCGCTGTGTTCTCAGTTTGGGGATTAATGTGAAATACTGCAGAGGGAACAGTCAGCATTATCAAAAGAGCCAATCATGAGCAATACTTACACCCTTTAGCGTACATTGTTTTATCAAGATTGATTGTATATGGGGGTACAGCCAGCAATAGCAGCAAACACTATTAGCTGATTGCTAAAGAATTCCAATTCCAGAGAAACGCAAGCAGAACTCAGTAAATAGAAACCAACTGGGTCTTCATTAGTTTTCAAGTTTCAATGAGATTTAAAATATACACATTATCTTTAATAGTGTGTACTAAAGAAGCTCACCTGCAGAACCATTTGTTTTATGCTTTAAGTTCAGTATTCAATAAATTAAATGAGCAAGTCAACACCATGTTCTGCTAGATAGCTTTGCTAACACAAGTATACAGGGCATGTTTAAGGCAGAAGGGCTACAAAGCTAGTCTTCAGTAGGTTTAGTGTATTGAAAGCCTTAAGACATCTTCAAACTGTGTGTTCCTTGGAGCATTACTAAGCCATAAGTTGAGAAAAATGATTTGGCTACATCTTGTGGCTGACTATAGGTCCTCTGGGGAAAAATGGTGAACGCAAAGATTCTTAACTTATCAATGTGCTGAGAGATATGCTCTGCCTTACCCGGTATCTTTATCAACTTTCCTGGGAGACAGGGCATGAGGGAGAATGTCAGGGATGCACGATAGGATGAGAGCCATGAATTACTGTGTTGTGGACAGGAACTAGTGAGGCAGTCATAAGATGGGGAGGGTGGAGGATGGCAAGGGTCAGCCATCCTGGGTAATTTTCATTCCAGGGGAGCAGCTACATCATCTACCCTTGTCATATCTCTCTTTCGGATGAGAATATGCTAGGTTCTACTCACCTGTGCTCCAGGCAGAGAAAACAAGAGGGAGTTGAAACTGCATGTTTATATTTAAGCATTGAATTATTAAAACATTAGTCCCCCAGGTATCTTTGTTTCCTTTAAACAACTTTATACATGAAAAGCCGTAGACAGGAGTCAAAATAATAGCCTGCTGCTGGCAGTATGTTACATGTGGAGAGTGGGGAAGAGTTGTTACAGCATCGAAAATGATTGTTTATTCATGCTCATCATGCTGCGCTTTCAAGATAAGACCCTAAACTGAGAGAAATGTCATTGCTAAGAAATTTTAAAACATTGAATTAACTTTGGTACTTACTATTTATAGACAAAATACCAACAACTTATTTCTTTATCTTGACAGTGCTTTTATATTGCTATCAAACAGGAAGGATGCTGGGATAGCTGGCCCACTTCTGCATGTTCTGCACTACTTACTGGGCCAATGGTGGTGTTAGAGTCCCTCATCACGGGTCAAATCAAATCATGTCAAGATGCCATCTATCTTTTACACAAGCATGATGGTGTTAGCATTAGTATTTGCTAATATATTCATGGAAATGATTTTATGATAAATGTTACTGATGATGCCATGGTAGTATATTATATTAAGTCATTTAGTGTATTAATTATTGTTATCAATACAAATGCATAAGAGATGATGAGCACTGTATTATACATGGCCCCAGGGTGCTCTATGGCTTCACTATTCTGTTTAGTTTTGTGAGGTTGTTATAATATATGAGCAGTGTGTTTGGCTCTTTTCCACTCTTGCATTATTGGTCATCATTTGATTGAAACTCCCTGTACAGTAGTTTCTGATTTCCTTTCCTACTTGGCTAAAGATTCTGAGAGATGCATAGAGCTATGAAACTGGATTTTTAGCCAGAAAAAGTCTTAGCATAGCAACAACTCTACCATGTATACTTTCCACTCCTCCAGCTAGATGCATGGATTCTCACCACATATATGACATTGACTTGGCAGAACCTAGACTTGGACCAATGACCAGATGGGCCCTTCTTATTTCAGAAACAAAATCCTATTAGAAAGTTGACTGATCCCAAGTTAAATTAACGGGACCAAAAGAAATCAGGAAATCAACTGATTCTGGTTAATTGCAAATAATATACTTTGAGCATAAAGCTTTCTAAAATATTATATTTCCTGACAAGCTTCTAAAAATCCTCTTCTTTTTGTCTTTGGTCCATTTTGGTACTTCATGCTTTGGCAAACTGAAATGATGCCTTTGTTAGATGGCACTTTGTTATCACAGCTCAGAATGTTAAAGAACATTTCCTAAGCATCCTTACTTTACTTGGCACAGTAGTTACTCACATTTGCTCAGACTGATGACTTTTATGGAGTTATAATTGAACAAATTGATTTCAAAAGCTAGGTCAAGCATGAAATGTTATTATTGACTTAAACTACATTTGATTATGTGTGATATTATGAAATTTTTAGCAACATTTTGCTGAAAGGACCCAGATATAGCTGTCTCTTGTGAGGCTATGCCGGGGCCTAGCAAACACAGAAGTGGATGCGCACAGTCAGCTATTGAATGGATCACAGGGCCCCCAATGGAGGAGCTAGAGAAAGTACCCAAGGAGCTAAAGGGATCTGCAACCCTATAGGTGCAGCAACATTATGAACTAACCAGTACCCCAGAGCTCTTGACTCTAGCTGCATATGTATCAGAAGATGGCCTAGTCAGCCATCAGTGGAAAGAGAGGCCCATTGGTCGTGCAAACTTTATATTCCTCAGTACAGGGGAACGCCAGGGCCAAGAACTGGGAGGGGGGAGGGGAGTGGGGAGAGTGTATGGGGGGACTTTTGGGATAACATTGGAAATGTAAATGAAGAAAATATCTAATTAAAAAAATAAATGCATTTTTATGCTGAAAACACAAAACAAAACAAAACAAAACAAAAAAGAACAGGTTGGGCTAACTCTGTGGAAGTGATGTATTCAAAGTCTTGTTGGTGAATAGGTATCTAGTCAATGACTAACAGGGCTCCAGACTTCAAGTCAGCAGAAAAGACAAATTTGGCAGTCTTCAAACTTCAGTGGTTTGGGGAGCCCTAAGGAGAGGGTAATCCACATGGACTCTCATTATGGAGAGAGATGGGAGCAGCATTTCAGAACTCAGAATTTTTCCAAAGTTCACATGTACATGCCCTTTGGGCTAGTAACTGCTTTTCTATACATTTACTTTTTAAGTCACTAAATAAATGATCAATTCCATTTGATACCAACAATAAAGTCAGTGGTCAGACATCTGAGGAGGCTCTATAAACTGCAGAGCCATTAATTTCCAAGACTCCATAGGAGGTTCATCTTGAAAAGTAGCTTTCAAATCCCCCTAACATAATATTTCTGCATAGGATTAACCTTCCACATCTGAGTTTTGTTACCTTTACTTACTGAAATCTAAATTAATATATGATCTTTTTGACATCTGTGAAAAGCAGAAATATGTCCAGTTACCTTAAGGAAGTTTAAAGAGCAGGAGAGATGGCTTAGCAGTTAAGATCACTTGCTGTTTTTGAGGAGGATTTGGGCTCAGTTTCTAGAGCACAGGTGAAGTCTCTAAACAATGTGGATCTAACACCTTCTTTGGTCTCTGAGGGCACAAAGCACTCATGTGGTGCACATACTCACATGCAGGGGAAGCACTCATACATAAAATAAAAGAAATAAATATGTAAGGCTTTTTATCGGTAGACTTATAAAATAACTATTAAAATCATTGAAAATTGGTAGTGGTAGTTAACAGAAATACTCATGGAGAGTGGGGGAAAGGGGATAGTGTAAGTCTATTTCAGATGTTGAAATATTATTTGTTTGCTGTGAATATGGTGACCTTAGCCATCTGTGTCCACAGCATCAAACCCAATGTCTTCATTAAACACATTTGCCAAACATTTTACAGCAAAGTACACTGCTTATAACAACAAGCAAGCAAACATTCATGGTGGAAGCTAGCCAGAGGGCTCTATAATTATAAATAATCCTCACTGCGGAGAAGAGAAGAGACTTTAGTTTATGGGTGAGAATAGAAAACATTTTTCTAGCATCAATAATGTTGAGATTTTTGAATACGCTCTGTTTAGCTTCCATTCCCTACCACTATAAAAAATTAAATAAGTAAGCAAGCAAGTAAGTATACAGACTTAATTTTAAATTGATTTTACTTATTACCCAACTTTATTTTAAGTGTTTCTGGAATCAGAATTATGTTTTCAAAATGTATTCCACGTTTATCTAAAACTAGGTCATCATGATTTAGCTCTTTGATGGCAGCCATCAACAGTTCAGGAGGAGTAGATTCCTGCTATTTTTTTCAATGCTAGAGACAACATAGTGTGAACATGTTTCTAAATAGTTTTAGAAAAATCAGAACCAATTCTCTGTTTAAGCCAGTAGAAATTAGATATTTCAGGAGAAACAAAACAAAACAAAACAAAACAAAAACAAGGTAATTCTTAATAGCCAGACAGAGAATTGATAGATGGATAAAACAAATTTTGCCTCTGCTTTGAAAATCATCTTCTATCACAGGGAGTTTCTCTGCTCCTGCAGTGTGAACATCCTATGTGGGTCTCTCATCCTGGTTCTAGAATCAAGGGAGATGAACTTTAAATGGAAAGCAAGTAGAACCCTCACACAGTGCTGGTAAAGCGCCAAAGTTAACAAAAGCCAAATGTAGGCCATTGCAAGAGCTATGCATGTTCATCCTCCAAAATGTATGTGTGTGGCCTCATAGCGATGTGTAATGAAACACAGATTGCATTAGCTATGTAGCCCAAACTGCTCAATGCTCACCAACCTTAGAATAGAGAAATTAAAGATAGAGAACCCATACAATATAATTTTCTATAAGAATGATCTGAAACATTGTCCAACATGGCAGATAAATGTGAGAAAAAAATGTCAGACTAAGTAGAGGTGTTTTGAATTATACCATGTACCTTAGGTACTAACTAGTCTACTCTGTTGAAAGTCAGGGTGGTGGTTATCTCAATGAGATGGATGTCCAGATGAAAGAGGCATTGTGATTCCTTGTGGATCGGGTTGGCCTAGTTGATATTTTTTAATCAAGATATAATTAGACTGACACCATCCTCCCCAAAGCCCTCTCATCCTTTCTTCCTTTTCAAATTTATAACTTCCTTTTACATAAATGTACATAAATACAACATGATGAGATAGTTTAGTGTTGGTTATGTGTATGCGATTTTAGGGTTGGCAACTTGGTCTTGGTTTAAACAGTTAAGTGGTACATCTCCAGGAAAGTATAATTTCTCTCTCTCTCTCTCTCTCTCTCTCTCTCTCTCTCTCTCTCTCTCTCTCTCTCTCTCTCTCTGAAGTCATTTTCTGTAATTCTTTACCTAGGATGTGATCCTTGGAAATGTCCCCTGTCTGCATTGACATGTCCTTGTTAAAATCTTGTCTAGACAGCCATATTCCTGAGATTTCATGGGTGTAGCTTCCCTGTCTTATCAGTCTTACAGCACACTTCTTGGTACTCCAGCTCTTATAATCTCTCTCTTTTTTTTTAACCCTGCTTTACTTTTCAAAATTTTTTATTGGATATTTTTTTCATTTGCATTTCAAATGTTATCCCCTTTCCTGGTTTCCCTTCCAGAAACCCACTATCCCATCCCCCTCCCCTGCTTCTATGAGGTGTTCCCCCACCCACCCATCCACCCACTCCTGCCTCCCACCCTCAAATTCTTCTACACTGGTGAATGAGCCTTACCAGGACCTGGGGTCTCTCCTCCCATTGATGCCCGACAAGGCCATCCTCTGCTACTTATGTTTGGTAACTGTATATGGGATGGATCCCCAGGTGGGGCAGTCTCTGGATGGCCTTTCCTTCAGTCTCTGCTCCACACTTGCCTGTGCATTTGCTCCCATGAGTACTTTGTTCCCCCATCTAAGAAGGACTGAAACATCCATACTTTGCTCTTCCTTCTTGAGCTTCATTTGGTCTGTGAATTTTATCTTGGTATTCTGAGCTTTTGTAGTAATATCTACTTATTAGTGAGTGCATACCATGTGTGCTCTTTTGTGATTGGGTTACCTCACTCAGCATGATATTTTCAAGTTCCATCCATTTGCTTAAGAATTTCATAAAGTCATTGTTTTTAATGTGTGAGTAGTACTCCATTGTGACAATGTACCACATTTTCTGTATCCATCCCTCTGTTGAAGGACATATGGGTTTTTTCCAGCTTCTGGCTGGTATTAATAAGGCTGCTATGAACATAGTGGAGCCTATGTCCTTCAGTTTTGTTTTGTTTTTTTTAAAGAAAATTATATACTGTGTTCTTAGCACTTACGATGCAATGGTTTTAAGTTGAATAAAAGCAAAGTACACAAACATACAAAAACCTGTAGTAGTTCAAATCAAAAATACTTCCTGCCCCCATAGGCTCATGTGTTTGCACTACTTCCGGTTTACTCTCTGCTTCCTGTGTGTAGGGAGACTTGATATCTTTCTTCCCCTGCCTTCCCTGCAATTACTGCCATCTAGCACTCTGAAACCGTAAGCCAAAATCAATTCTTCAAGTTTCTTTTGGTGATAGGAATTCATTATAACCACAGAAAAGTAGCTAACACAGCAAACAGCCAGTTAGTCACCCAACCAATCAACTCACCACCAAACCATCCAAGCAAACAAATGCCCACACCCAGTCAGTGACCTGAACTGTGTGGTGAGATGAGGAGACAGGACAACCAGTGAGGATCCCGCCTTTCCCTTTCCTCCAGTTCTGATGTGGATACAGTTCTGTGGCCTTTTAACTTAGTGCATCCCTTTTTCTTAAATCTGGTTACCCACCTGCTAACGTATAAAAGTTGGCATTTCCAAGGCTTTAGCCACGTACGAATATGTGAAAATACTGATGAAAGAGAACCTCATTCACAGGCATTCCTGTCCAAAGCAGAATGAGACTTTTAATCCAGCATCCTGAGCTGGGTGCTGTTCACTTTTTTGGGTCCATTCCACAGCCTCTCCCTTCACCACCTGCCTCTTCCCTTATTTATTTTCAAAGAATAGCCTCTCCTGAGAGTGAACTCTGGCAGCTCAGCCTGCCTCTCACATTAAACTGGCTTTCTTCCAGTGATCTTTGGAGTCTCCAAAGGTCTCAAACCAAATGCTGTGGTCTCTACTCACCGGGATCTGAGCCTGAGATCTCATTACATAAACAAGCGGCAAGATCAGTGGGTGAATATTGTTCTTTTCATTCTTCTGGCAACAGAACACGATTTCTCCTGTGACCTGGCTTTGATAAAACTGTTTATATATATATATATATATATATATATATATATATATATATATATATATAATGAGATGAAAGCACATCCCTGGTCACAGTGTTTCCCCTGGGGAAGAACACAGCGCTGTAACATGGCTAACACTGCAACTACATTTCCACTAGGCTTAAATAATACATTCTTATGTTTTAACCCAAAGAAATGTTATTATAACCAAAAAGCATCTGAGAGTTCATAGTTCTTAATACATTTAATAATTATCTGCATTAGCTTTACAGCCTTCTACCTTGCTCTTAACCTAATAGGATAATATAGAGACTAAAACATCTATTTTAAGTCAGATGAAATTTAGTCTTAGTAGTGGCCATATCTGTCTGAACCCACAGGACTTGTGTAGGTCTCTTCATCTTTACCCTGGGATTCTATCTCCTAGGATTCAATGTTCAGAGCAGTGCAACATGTATGTAAGTCCCAAAATCCTGAGCAAGGCAGAAATAATTAACACTTGTCAATCTTTTACCTAAGGCCCACGAATGGTTGCTTACAATGTTGACCAGGCTCTTTACCTCTTCCTTCCCTATTTTTCTCCACATTTGAAGACTACATTTAAGATGATTGACAGAGAAAAGCTACCTGGCTTCTTCAGACCTGATGTGAGGAAGACAGGCACCTTTCCTAGCTGGAGTTACTGATGTTTTATTGGGGGCTTGAGGACATCCTCTCTCCAGCTTTCCCCAAGCATGAGACATGGAGCTAGAGTGTGCTTTCATACATCTCTGTCCCTTCCCTGTGACCTACAGTGGGATTGTGGACTGCTCTGCTGGCCTTCAGTATAAATGCCCAGAGGTGGTCAGCATCTTCTTAATTCAGAGGTTAAGGTGAGAGCTAAGACCCAGGAAATCTTTGCAAAGGAGAAACCATACATCATCAACATTATACCACACTTGATCTTCGTGGACAATGAATGTATGGAGATTTTGGAAGGTACCTTTTAGTTAGACCTATATATCATAAGATATCTAGTTGAAGTAGCTCCCATTACCAAGCCTGATGCTGTGGGTGCAGCTGGTAATAGTCTTATGAATGGTCAACATGTTTTGTTAACTCTGTGGTATGTGTAAGTTTGGAGGAACAGGTAATATATCACATAAGTGAAGGCTGACTTAACGTAACTACACATGCCTGAATTGAAGTTATGGCAGATTCAAGAATAGCTAACAGAACTGCAATAACAATAAGTGCAGTTAAAACAAGTGTAAGTCTGATTGATGATAAACTAATGTAGCTTCCCCAGCTAAGTACAGAAGCAGATGCATGATTTTTCTGTAGCTTTGAGTTTTAAGCCCTTTTTTATCCTATTCTTTTTAGCGATGAAGTTTTTGTGTTTTAAATCTACTGCTTAAGAATTTCAAACATGCACGGATTGAATTTTAATAAAGTTCACCCCTATCCTTGCTCCTCCAACTCATCCCATATTTCTACCACCACTGTTCTCCCTCCAAACTTCATGTACTCTTTCAACCCACTGAGGTCCACTTAATAAATACCTCCAGTATCTGCAGAGGGGGATCTGCTGGAGCATGGGCAAGCTATCAGGGTTTGCATCCATGAAACAAACCGATACCCTCCCTCCCCCAGGGACCAGTGACTTTTCTCTTAGGTGTGAGCTATTAGCATGGACTCCTTCCCCATTCATGCTGAGACTTTGGCTAGCTTGATTTTGTTCAGGTCTAATGAATGTAATCAGAGCCACTGTGAGTCACAGGTCAGATCTAACAGCCCTGCCATACTAGGAAACATTATTTCATGGGAGTCCTATTGAGCCCATTTTAAAATATAAGGCCTATGAAAGTGGAATTAGAGAATCTGAACAGAGAATGGGAAAATCTGATGAAGTTCCAGCTAATAGAGATGTTGAGGAACACTGGAGCGCCACAAGACCAACCCTTCCCTTCAGCTGCTAAGAATTAAAGCCAGCATAACATCCCCTATTTCATTATACTAAATAAAACTGGAAAAATGTACTTTTCTATTGCTATTTTAGCAATAGAATGTACTATTCTACTTCTTCAGACCAAGCAAGAGTGTATAAGCTGAACTTTCTGGACATGTATGTCACTGGAAGCTGTGTCTGAGGACTTCATAAATAGTTTGATACCCTCCCTGGAAGCTTTCTCATCAAAATTTGTTTCAAGCCCTTCACCTTGCTGAGTCCACTGATCCAGAGCTACCACAGCATCAAAAACTCTTCCCAACTGAAGCCATTTCCACACTGAGAACACCAACCTCAGCATCTCCCAGTTCACATCCCTAAAGCCCCATCAGAATCTTTCAAATCTCCTGTAATGTGATGCTCCTGAGACTCACTGGCCTCAGTGGGAGAGAATGCACCTAATCCTGTAGAGACTTGATGTGTCAGGTGAGGGAATACAGGGTTAGGGGCATGGGGGTCCCCCTCTCAGAAGAGAAGGGGATGGGGTGGGGGTAAGGACTCTGTGAGGCAAGGCCCAGAAGGGGACAATGTTTGAGATGTAATTAATTAATAAGATCCAGAGTATATTATGTGATGGGAGGAATTTCTTTTATGGACCAATCTATTTGGGGTTCTGTGGGCTTCTTGTATGTTTATGGGCATCTCTTTCTTCAGGTTAGGAAAGTTTTCTTCTATAATTTTGTTGAAGATGTTTATGGGCCCTTTAAGTTGAGAATCTTCCCTCTATTCTATACCTATTATTCTTAGGTTTGGTCTTTTCATTGTGTCCTGGGTTTCATGGATGTCTTGGGTTAGGAGGTTTTTGCATTTCCTTTGCCTGTTGTGTCAATGTTTTCTATGGTATCGTCTACATCTGAGGGATGCTTCAATATTACTTAGAAGTAGGAACAAAATAATCACAGGAGGTAGAGGGAGGGAGGGACTTGGGAGGGAGAGAGGAACGGGAAGGAAAGAGGGCAGGATCAGATGTGGGAGGAGTCAGGGGAGATGTACAGAGGGTTAGAAAATTGAGCAGAGTTGTATAGCAGTGAGGGATGAGGAGCTGGGGTTAGCCAACAGAAAGTCCCAGATGCCAGGGAAACAAAAGGCTCCCAGGACCTAATAGGAATGACACTAGCTGAAATACCCAATGAAGGAGAGAGAGAACCTGTAGAGATAACACCCAGAGGTTAGGCATGGCCCCCAGTTGAGGGATGGGGCTATACATCCATCTCAAAAAATTTAACCCAGAATAGCTCCAGTCTAAAAGAAATACAGGGACAAAGAGTGGAGCAGAGACTGAAGGAAAAGCCTGCCAGAGACTGTCCTACCTGGGGATCCATCCCATATACAGACACCAAACACAGACACTATTGCTGATGCCAAGAAATGCTTGCTGATAGGAGCCTTATATAGCTGTCTCCTGAGAGGCTCTGCCAGAGCCTGGCCAATACAGATGCAGGTGCTTGTAGCCAACCATCTGAACACGGTATCCCCAGTTGAGGAGTTAGGGGAAGGACTAAAGGAGCTGAAGGGTTTTGCAACCCCATAGGAAGAACCACAATATCAACCAACTAGAACCCCCAGAGATTCCAGGGACTAAACTACCAACCAAAGAATATACATGGAGGGACCCATGGCTCCAGCTGCTTATGTAGCAGAGGACGGCCTTGTCAGGCATAGATGGGAGTAAAGGCTCTTGGTCTTGTAGAGACTCAATGCCCCAGCATAGGGGAATACTATGGTGACGAGGTGGGAGTGGGTGGGAGGAGGAGCGCCTTCATAGAAGCAGAGTTAAGGGTAAATAGGATAGGGGGTTTGTGGAGGGAAAACCAGGAAGGAGGAATAACATTTGAAATGTAAATAAATAAAATAACCGGTAAAAAAATTGTTAAAATATAAAAAATATGCAGCTAGAGACATGAGCTCTGGGGGTACTGGTTAGTTCATAATGTTCCACCTAGAGGGTTGCAGACCCCTTTAGCTCCTTGGGTGCTTCTCTTGCTCCTCCATTGGGGGCCGTGTGCTCCATCCAATAGATGACTATGAGCATCCACTTCTGTGTTTGCTAGGCCCCGGCATAGTCTCACAAGAGACAGCTATATCAGGGTCCTTTCAGCAAAATCTTGCTAGCATATGCAATAATGTCTGTTTCTGGTGGCTGATTATGGGATGGATCCTCAGGTGGGGCAGTCTCTGGATAGTCCATTCTTTTATCTAGCTCCATATGTAGCAGAAGATGGCCTAGATGGCCAACATTGGGAAGAGAGGCCCCTTTGTCTTGCAAACTTTATATGCCCCAATACAAGGGAACGCCAGGGCCAAGAAGTGGGAGTGCGTGGGTAGGGGAGCAGGGCAGGGGGAGGGTAGAGGGGACTTTTGGGATAGTATTTGAAATGTAATTGAAGAAAATATCTAATAAAAAAATTGAAAAAAAAAATAAGATCCGGGTTAGAAGCCTCTAAAGCACTGGTTCTTAGCCTGTGGGTTGAAACCCTTTTGGGAATCCAATGACCCTTTTATAGGGTTATATATCAGACATTCTGTATCAGATATTTATGTTATGATTCATAACAGTAGCAAGTTACAGTTATAACATAGCAATACAGACAACTCTATGGTTGGGGTCACCACAACATAAGGAACTGTATTAAAGGGTCATCGTATTAGGAACCACTGCTCTGAAGCCACATTCTCCTTACCATTCAACCTTAAAATCCACCCTCAAGTCTTTCTAATGCATCCTCTCTGTGGCCTGGCTCTTTAGAGACAGTTTCTTATTCTCTGATGGTTTAAGGCCAAATATTTACTAAAAGCCATTTGTGCAAGACTCAACCCTTTCTTCTCTGTCTTATCTCCATAGAGATTTTCTCATTATAAGGAAATGTCATGTACAATGTCAAAAAAAATGTTGCCTTCCCAGAGCTGAGAAACTCTCTGAAGTGCATAGAACTCTGTTTTATAGGCTCACCAACCTGGAGGAAGAAGGAAAGATGGCTGAGGAGAGGAGGCATGTAATTGTACACATTGAGCAGACTCAGAGGACAGGTATGAGATGGAGTCCCCAAGGACGAAGGCTCACAGCTGCAGCTATGTATGAATGACCTTACCAGATGGATCGCTGAACAAGTCTGGCTTTGTCAAGTTTGCCAAGACTGTTCCAGAACATTTTGAGCACATACTTAAGAGCAGCCTTTCTCAGGGTGATCTCCAGGAGCAACAGCAGCAGCAGCATCCCCTGGGACCTTATTAGAAATACAAATTCTTGTCTTCCACTCAAGACCTACTGAACCAGAAACCACAGTAGTGGGAGTGGGGGAGAGCACCTGGCTATGTGTATTTTAACAAGCTCTTGGTGGGATGCTGGCGAATGCTCAAGGTTAACAACTACTGCTGCTTTACAGGACATGCCCTTAACTCTCTTACTTGTCAGATGAGGAAACAAAACAAGCCCAGAGAGGCTGGGCCACTTGTTCAGACCACACAGCTTCTAAGTGTCAGAGGATGGCTTTGAATCTTATTATAGCTGACTTTCAATTCTGGGACCCCCGTGAAATGGCTGATAAGGGGTTGGTGGGAAGTATCCATAGGTAAGCACCTTTGAGGCAGTGGTAGGTAGGAAGAGAAAGTGTGTACTGGACTAATTCATGCACACCCTACTTCGTGCACATACCATGCCACTCACACTGTAGATTTTCTGGAGGAGACCAGGTCACTGGGCTTAAAATAAGGGCTCCTTTGGCAGCTGACTTGCTGCTATAAAATTTAGAGGCAAAGAAAGTGTTCCTTGTAAACTGAATGTCAAGGAACTAAGTATCTGTTTCTATTCCAGTTTTCTGGTGAGATGATATGGTCTCTGGGTGAATGATGTCTATTAGGTTCACAGTCAGTCCTTAACCTTGAGTGAAGGCACTACATAAATGTCTGTGGACTAAGCCATAGCACCAAGACTGAGGCTCCCCTTAGAGCTTGCAAAGAAAAGTATGCTGAATGAAATGAACCCAAAGTCCTGGTGTGCTTCTCAAGTGTATAGGCAACAATTAATTAATTGAGTTGTGGACCTTTCATCTCCTCTCTGGGACAGCCCTGAGATGGTGCTGTTCTCAAGAAAGAGACTGGATGTCTTCTATGCTACCCATTCCCTGAGAGGAGGACTTACTCCTGAAGACATGTTTCCACACATCAGTCTAGCGGAAAACCAAACCACAGGTTTACAGAGAAACAGAGCAGACCAAAGTGCTCAATGTGAAAAGGGCATCAGAAGCAGCCTGGGTCCTGCTGGTACTGTGTGCTATGGGATGGATGAGACCTGAGACCCTAGACTTCAGTGACAGATATGCCTCCCCTCAAGTCTCTCAGCCCTGTCTGCATGATTATGATGCTTACATTTACAAAACCTCCCACTGGTGGTCCTTCTATCTCCTCTGCTCTCTAGGCACGGTGTGTTTTAAGTCATCATGGCCAGAACCCTCTCTTTCAAGTCTGTTGCCCTTTAAATTTCCCTTCTCACAGAGGGAGAGATGATGTCCCTGCTGTTAGGTTCAGCTCTAAAGCCCTTTCATAAATCCTGTTTCCACCCCAGGCTGTCAAAAGCTTGTTCACCCCTGTGGAGGGCTCTGTTGGTATACAAGGAGAAAAGGCCAGTCAAAACAGAAAGTGGAAAGATTTCTGAATCAGGTGTGATTGGAAAATGTCATTTAAGGTCTTCATGATGGTTTTCCTTATAAAGTATCACATTATGAGATATCGTGTACATGTATTTGTATGTAGGCATACAAACATACATACATACATACATACATACATGCATGCATACATACATACATGTAATACCTGATGCCTGTATACATGAGTAGGAAAACAGATGAGCGCCAAGGACAGATGCTAAGTCTTAGGTCCGTGTGAGAGGATATAAGAGTAATTCATATTCTTTGTATTTGTATGATATTTCCAAATGTTATATTATGTTATGGGTTGAAAGGGTAAACAATGCAATTATTACAGCATTTATTTAGACATACAGCAAACCACAAATCAGATACTGCCTAGTAGTGTGATTTTGGAACTCCACAGGAGAAACACAAGGGACAGGCTTTGGTTGAAAGAATAAACAAGGCAGTCCTATTTGTTCTGCCCTGCAAGAAAACCCATAGCTATACTTTAGGTTATTTGGTTTAATCTGATTGGTTGAACTTAGGTTCTGTTTTTCTCTACAAGTGTTTATAATAAGTGGCTTCCTATTAAATTTCACTTACGTTTGCAATTTAAGTAATGTGGAAACCCTTATTTTCAAGTTCTATCTGCCCTTTTCAATTTGCTTTAACGAGAGTGGATCCTATCCTATTTTGTGTGAATGTAACAGAATCCTGAGAGTTGGCAATTTGCAAACATTATAAATTGTTTCATACTGTCCTACAGGCTGCAAAACTAGAATAAAATCGAGAAGCATCTGGTGAGGGCCTCCCTGCTGTGCGTTCCAGGTCAGAGGGTAAAAGTGCCAGGGACGATGCGTGCAGCCTCAGCCCTGTCGTGATTAGTGCAAACATGAGCATAGACCCCTCCCGACTTTGAGTGCCTCCTTCATTAGGCTCTGCCTCCCAGAACTGCTGTGTAGAGATTGAATGTCCAGCAGGCAGAGAAAATGTCAGTGGGAACCATGCTAGGAAGTTGTGTGAAGACTCGGAGATGTGGAGGTCCAGGACTCCATTGAGCGGGGCGAGGAGACGGTGCCTGCTGCTATATGGACAGGTAGTCTCCTGTTCTCTGTAAATAGAGAGACACTGGCAAGGTTTGAGGCCTTGAAAAAATGCAGTTCAGAGCCAGTATGAGTGTGTGAGTTATGAGCCACTGGTAACGAAAGTAGCTCTTTTAATAATTTATATGCTTAAATACCCAAGCGTGGTAGTTAATTTTGATTGTTAACTTCCCTGGACCTAGAGTCACCTAAGAGGCAAGCCCCTGGGTAAGACTGTGAGTCTTTGATTATGTGATTTGGGGTGAGAAAATAAACTCTAAATATGGAAGACAATATTCTCTGGGCTGGGCTCCTGGACTCAATAAAGAGGAGAGAGCAGGCTGAGCACAGGTGTTTAGTGGTCCCTGATCCTTGATTGTGGCCACAAGGTCATCAGCTGCCTCGTGTTCCTGCTGCTGTCTTTCCTCCTCATAATGAACTACACCTTCAACCCGAAAGCACACAGCATGCCCCTTAGTTGTTTTGGTCTGATGCTTTGTTATAGCTAAAAGAAAAATAACTACCACACTAACACATCAACTTTTACCAAATATTGTAAAAAGATTCTTTTTTCCTATGAGCAAAAGGTCCATTTTGAAGCTTCAAGCAGAGGTCATGGAGCACAAGGCTTATTTCTCCACCAAGATACTTTCTTTTTAAAACTCCTTTATTGTCCATACCAAGGTGGGAGGGCAGCCTTTCAGTGACAGCTTTGGACCTGGTAGAATATGTGTGTACAAAGGGAATATATACAATGTTTGCCCAAAGCTGTAGAAAGAGCCTATCCATAATACTAAGTATGAATATCATATAAGGCCACTTACATGTATGTGTGTGTGTCCCTGTGCGTGTCCATGTGCGTGTGCGTGTGTGTGTGAGAGAGAGAGAGAGAGAGATGAAAGACAGGGAGAGAGAGACAGGGAGAAAGAGATAGAGAGACAGAGAGACAGACAGAGACAGAGAAACAGAGAGAAAGACAGAGAGACAGAAACTGAGAGAGATTTTCTGTTTAGATGAAAACGTAGGTGGAAGAAAGAACCACAGAGTCTGTTTCTCAGACTCCTCTGAATATTTTTCTCGTTTTTTATTTGCTTTATCATCTGGTTAAAATACAGAGCTTAAATGCCTAACTTAACCTTTCCTCTAGAACCCTGCTCCTTTGCCCTAACCACTAATATGGTAAATTAGCATGTATAGTTTTACTTTATATAATGTGATAGGAATATACACTAAAAGCATTTTTTCTTAAAACTATTCAGAAAACGAAAACTTCCTAGCTTAGTAAAAAGGCAGGCAGAGTGCTTGAGAGCCCTGGTGGGAAATCTGCATACACAGTCTGGCTCCACATTCAGCTGTGAATGCCTCCTGCTAGCTTTCAAGTTATTATTAATTTTTTGTGCATCATTAAAAGTATATAATTTAAAGGCTTGGGACATTACTATGAGACATGAAGGTCATTTATAGAGATGCAGCTCAATGCCACAATACAATAAATTGACATTTGTGATTATTCACATCAACATATTCTTTTCCCCTCTCCTTGATGTCTCATTTTCTTCCTTCACAGTAAAGTGGATACTACATGGTCACATACAAAGCACAGATGCTTCTCCTGCCTCATCCCCACAACCCTGATCATTCAGATTTACTTAGACATGGTCCTTCTCAAGTGCCTCAGAAAGGTATGTGTGGTAATGAAACAAGACGGCCCACCCCAGGAAAGAAAATGCTAGCGTGCTGTGGTCTGGGACACAGTGTGTAGTGATTCAGCCCTTGGTCATTTTTAATAGTGTGAGTTTGAGTGATTTATTCACCTTCTGAAAGCCACAATTTCCTTAGCTTAAAGTGATAATAATAGTGTCCTTTCAAGGTAGCTATGCATCCTAAACAAGAACAAAGAGGGAGCTGGATCCTAATAAGTACCTAGCCAAAAACCAGCCAATCAAACGAACAGATAAAACAAAACAAAACCCTGGCAATCAGCCTAAAATAGACACAACTCAGCCAGTGGGTGTGGCTGTAACACCTTATACTCCAGGAAAAATCCAAGGTAGCTCTGTACTGTGGAAGTCCATTGGCTTCAGTATTGGCAGTTGACATCCCTATGAGGGAGTTCCCAAGACATTTGGGAACTGCTTAATGACATTTTGTAAGCCATTATCACCCAGGCCAAGGGGTTATCCAGAAGCTCTGAGCATGCATGATTGAGGTTGGCTTGTACTGAATGGTCCCGCCTCCTCCCTTTCAGAGAAAAGCACTGAGCCACGGCCATGTGCATTTGTTCACCTGAGGTAACAGAGCTGATGTTTCATACTCAGGATTTATGCCCAGATCCAGGATACTAAAGCCTAGATATCGACACAGACACAGACACAGACACAGACACAGACACAGACACAGACACAGACACAGACACAGACACAGACACAGACACAGACACACAGACACACAGACACAGACACAGACACAGACACAGACACAGACACAGACACAGACACAGACACACACAGACACAGACACAGACACAGACACAGACACAGACACAGACACACAGACACAGACACAGACACAGACACAGACACAGACAGGCACAGACACAGACACAGACACAGACACAGACACAGACACAGACACAGACACAGACACAGACACAGACAGGCACAGACACAGACACAGACACAGACACAGACACAGACACAGACACAGACACAGTCACAGACACAGACACAGACACAGACACAGACACAGACACAGACACAGACACAGACACAGACACACACACACAGACACAGACACAGACACAGACACAGACACAGACACAGACACAGACACAGACACAGACACAGACACAGACACAGACACAGACAGGCACAGACACAGACACAGACACAGACACAGACACAGACACAGACACAGACACAGACACAGACACAGACACACACAGACACAGACACAGACACAGACACAGACACAGACACACACACAGACACAGACACAGACACACACAGACACAGACACAGACACACACAGACACAGACACAGACACAGACACAGACACACAGACACAGACACAGACACAGACACACACAGACACAGACACAGACACAGACACAGACACAGACACAGACACAGACACAGACACAGACACACACACACACACACACACACACAGACAGGCACAGGCACAGACACAGACACACACACACACACACACATACACACACAAACAGACACACACAGACAGGCACAGGCACAGGCACAGACAGACAGACACACACATCACATGCCACACAGCAGTACATATACAGAGAAACACTCATCACACAGTTCTTAGCACCCAAAGCAAACTGAGCAGAAAGGGAAGGATACACCATCAAGCTGAGGCCCACCAGTAGCCAAGGCTGTGGTTGGCCTCCTTTCTGTCCTGCCTGTATTCACAGGACATGTTCTCTGCTGTTAGCAATCTATGAAGCAAACCCTCTCAATGATTCAAGAGAAAGGACCATCCATCTACCATCACCAGTGCTTTGGAACAAAGGCTGCCTGTCTGGGTCAGAGGAGAAGACACTGCTCTGTACAGCCACTCTTGGGAATCATATCAGCTAAGGACAGAAGCCCAAGCCATGCAGAAGAGCAGTGCTAGACACTTACTAGCCAACCGAGGAAATGTTCAGCCTCTCTCTGTTGTAACTGCATTGAGACCCAGCTACCTGAGTTTTTGAATACTAGTTACAGATTTTAGAGTGTTTAAACACTGTTAACATTTCCTGCATATTTGACATTGCACTAAAAATTGTGTGGCACTTTGAATCCTGTATAAAAACTCAAACCTGTATGTCTTCGTCAGGGTTTCTATATTTGCACAAACATCATGACCAAGAAACAAGTTGGGGAGGAAAGGGTTTATTCAGCTTACACTTCCCACATTGCTGTTCATCACCAAAGGAAGTCAGGACTGGAACTCAAGCAGGTCAGGAAGCAGGAGCTGATGCAGAGGCCATGGAGGGATGTTACTCACTGGCTTGCTTCCCCTAGCTTACTCAGCTTGCTTTCTTATAGAACCTAGGACTACCAGCCCAGGGATGGCACCACCCACAATGGGACCTCCCCTCTTGATCACTAATTGAGAAAATTTCTTACAGCTGGATCTCATTGAGGCACTTCCCCAACGAAGCTCCTTTCTCTGTGATAACTCCAGCTTTTGTCAAGTTAACACACAAAACCAGCCAGTACACTGTGTAAATTTTTTTATTGGATATTTTCTTTATTTACATTTCAAATGTTATCCCCTTTTCCAGTCTCCCCCCTCAGAAATTCCCTATCTTATCCCTTCCCCCAGCTTCTATGAGGGTGTTCACCCATTCCTGCTTCCCCACCCTGGGATTCCCCTACACTGGGGTATCAAGCCTTCACAGGACCAAGGGCCTCCCATTAATGCCCAACAAGGCCATCCTCTGCTACATATTTGGCTGGAGCCATGGATCTCTCCGTGTGTACTCTTTGGTTGGTGGTTTAGTCCCTGGGAGCTCTGGAGAGGGGGATGGTCTTGTTGGTTAATATTGTTGTTCTTCCTATGGGGTTGCAATCCCTTTCATCTCCTTCAGTCCTTTCTCTAACTCCTCCATCGGGGACCCTGTACTCAGTCCAATGGTTTACTGTGAACATCTGCCTCTGTATTTGTCAGCTCTGGCAGAGCCTCTCAGGAGACAGCTATAACAGGCTCCTTTCCACAAGTACTTCTTGGTATCCACAATAGTGTCTGGGTTTGGTGACTGGGGATGGATCCCCAAGTGGGACAGTCTCTAGATGGCCTTTCCTTTAGTCTCGGCTCCACATTTTGTCTCTGTATTTCCTCCAAGTATTTTGTTCTCTCTTCTAAGGATAGAAGCATCCATGCTTTGGTCTTCACTCTTCTTGAGCTTCATATGGTCTGTGAATTGTATCTTGGCTATTCTGAGCTTTTGGTCTAATATCCACTTATGAGTGAGTGCATACCATGTATGTTCTTTTATGGTTGGGTTACCTGAATCAGGATGATATTTTCTAGTTCCATCCATTTGCTTAAGAATTTCTTGAAGTCATTGTTTTTAATAGCTGAGTAGTACTCCATTATGTAAATGTACCACATTTTCTGTATCCATTCCTCTGTTGAAGGATATCTGGGTTCTTTCCAGCTTCTGGCTATTATAAATAAGGCTGCTATGAACATTTAATTGGGACTAGCTTACAAGTTCAGAGGTTTAGTGCATGGCAGCACACAGCCAGACATAGTAGGAGAGAGGTAGGTGAGAGTTCTCCATACAGAATGGCAGGCAAAGAGAGACACTGTGCCTGATTTGAGCATTTGAAAACCCAAAGCCCACCCAACAAAGACACATACTTTCTCCAACAAGGCCACACCTCCTCCAACAAAGCCACACCTCCTAATTCCTGTCAAGTATTGCCACTCTGTAGTGAGCAAGTATTCAAAAATATGAACCTATGGAGGCCATTCCTATTCAAACCAAAATGGGGCCATTTAAAAATGTAAAATCCACTCTTTTCTATAAGACAGTATAAAACAAGTACAATGCAGAATTCAGGCTCTAGATATTTTCAGCCTTGATTTCAACTAGTCCCAATCCAAAGCCCTCCTCTGAAAGACAAACTTACCTAACAATCTAATCATCTTAGCTTCCTGATATTAGGGAGGTCATCCCATATCAAGTACAGATGATGAAATATAACTGGAGTGCTAGATGGGTCCAAGGACAGGGAACCTCTTCTCCAGCATGTGCAGTACTACAACACCCCAGGGCCATCCTTGTCACTATAAATTACATGTTTTATACGGCTTGATGATGTTGGAAACTGATGCTTTACTTCATCTTCCCAGCCAGGAACATTAAAAATTATTGGTTTAGCTCAAACGCCTTCTACAAAGCCAGCATCACTCTTATACCAAAGCCAAATGGAAATTCAACAGAAAAAGAGGACTGAAGACAAATATCTGATGGACACAGGTGCAAAATTTCTCAACAAGTTACTAGTGAACTGAAAACAGGTGAGTAGCAAAAAGGTTGGTCACTGTGCAAGTTGACTTTATCTCATAGATGTAGGAATGATTCAACAGATGCAAATCCATCAATTAAATAAACAATAGCAATAAAGACAGAAATCACATGATCATCTCAGTAGATTCAGGAAAGGCCTTTGACAAAATACAATATCCGTTCATGATAAAAATCCTAGTGAGAACAGAATTGAAGGGAATATACATCAACATAATAGAGGCAAACTATGACACATCCACAGCCATTTTCATCATGAATGCAGAAAAATCTTAAAGTAACGTGATCAACAACTGACAAATGAGTTCTCATAAAACCAAAAAGCATCTGGACAGCAAATTTAATAGTTTGTCGAGTATAAAGGCAGCTCTCATGATGGGAGAAAATTTCTGATAGCTAGACATAAGTAGAAGATTATTATCTAGATTCATAAATTTATAAAGAACATCCCTTTAAAAAGACCAATACATCAAGAAAATCTTACAGATCTGAAAAGAGAGTTCTTAAAAGAAGAAACACACAAGAAAAATAGGTCATCAGTTTAAGACGGAGTTGGGGATGTGGGCATCAGAGAGATTGGAGGGAGGGGGCATGGGGGAACCGGAGGGAGGATGGGAAAAGGAGGAAGTCATGTAATTAAAATTTAATTAAAATAAAAATATTGCTGATAAAAATAAATACAATGATAACACTACATTTTTAAAAGTGATTAACATTATTAACCTTCATGAAAATAGAAATCATAACTACTTTCAGATTCCATTTTATATTAATCAAATTACTATCATAAAGAATTCAAATGATAACAAATGTTCCTGTGGATGTGGGAGAAGGGGAATAATCATCCATGTTGATAGAAATAAAGACTGGTACAGCTGTTATAAAAATTAATATTAGCCGGGCATGGTGGCACATGCCTTTAATCCCAGCACTTGGGAGGCAGAGGCAGGCAGATTTCTGAGTTCGAGGCCAGCCTGGTCTACAAAGTGAGTTCCAGGACAGCCAGAGCTATACAGAGAAACCATGTCTTGAAAAAAAATCAAATAAAAAAATAAAAATTAATATTGATATTTCTTTTAAAAGTAGAGAAAGAGCTACTCCACAACCTAGCTATAGCCTTCCTGGGCTTACATCCTAAAGAACCTGTGTTCTGCTAGCGTTCCTCATACACATTTATTGAAGAGAATAGTTCAGATAGAAAAGATAGAACACAGGTAATACGGCAACGAAGGGGGGAAGTGTGGGGATAAATAGGTTTCAGTGGTGGAAGAGGTGAAACAAAGGGACAAGGATGGGATGAGAGGAGGAGAGATGCTCAAGCAAATCTAAAGATGTATGAAAGAATCATAGTGAAACAATATCTTGGAACCCAATTAAAGTTTCTGTAATATATTAAATAGTGGGTAATGCTCAATGCAGACATTCATAATATTCATAAGAAAAGTTGTGCATAGAATACATGATTCTAATGCTTAACTGTAGGTGGGTGTTCTGTATCAAGCTCTCCTAATTCAAGGCTCAAGAAACGTCATGGAAGAGGAAGTAGAAAGAATTAAGAGCCAGAGGATGGGGTGGAGAACAGGAGTCTATCTTCTGGACATAGAATGATCATTGTACATATGAATACACCACATTTGTGGCTGCTTGAACAAAATTCCAATATGAATGAAGAGAGCCTTGAGGCTCTCCTCTAGCTGACTTTTATTGCCAGCAGATGATTATTAAGAAACTGTGGATCCTTTGAGAGACCCACACACCCACACCCACACACAGACACACTATGTGTTTATAAGCAGCACTGATTGGACTCAGCGGGTTATTAATTATATAAAAAAGAGAGAGAACATTAAGTTGGGAGGGAGCCATTTTAGACAACCCAGGAAGTCAAATGGCATGACAGTGGGGTGATGCTCACATACCATTGTACCAGCATATGTGTATATTTCATAAATGATATACATTCCTAAAACTTTCAAAATATAAATATATTATTTTAAAATTTAAACTCAAAAGTAAAGAGATAAAGTGAAAGCTCTTTATTTGATATTATTTTAAGAATTAATTCTTGTGGCTTTTTAAAATAATAGCCATGTCAAAAATTATGATAGTCAAACTACTATAATTGGACTTGAAGCATGCACCTTTTAGCATATTTGATATCACTCAAATGTGGACTCTGCAGGATGCTAAGAAAATAAGAGATGTGAGGAAGAAATCCTTACGGTGATGTTCACCATTGTTGGGTTGTTCCAGGGAGGAGTCCAAGATCCCATACTGCCAGCCATTGTAAATAATTTTCTGTCTTATTCTTTTCATGGAGAACATTGCTCACACAGGCCTCTGTACAGCAGCATAATTCTCACTACCCCTGCCCACATTCCTAGCGTTACTTAGCTGTCAGTGGCCTTCAAGAATGCTTACATGCCTCTTGGCATCTTCACAGCACTTTATTCTGTAAGATATGTCCAGCGTTTTTCACTAGAAAAGCCTTCTATCTAATATCCCAGCAGATGGAAAAATCAGTCCCATAACCAGGTACTAGTATGTGCTCCTCTGGGAGCTAGGAAGCCAAGGGAACAACGGCAAACAAGACAATCTCTTTGCTAGGGCACACTCAAATGGTCCTTCTTCTTAGCACTTTGTAGTCTCACACAAATGTAGGCCTGATGTGGGAATAGCTGTAGCAGAAGATAGAGCATCAGAAGAACTTGCCTTTCCTGGAGGGTCCTGCAAGACACTCTGTGAAACATTAAGCATCCTATTCTGGCTTAAGCCTTCAGTGCCATATGCAAAGCCTTAAGGTCTGTATGTGTTTTTAAATTCTTGCCATTGGAGAACAGTGGTTGCCAAGGTTGGGGAAGAAGAAAGTAGGAAGTTGTTCACTGGGTATAGAGTTTCTGGATTGCAAGATAGAACAGATTCTGGAGTTAGCATGCACAACATTATGAATATTCAGTCTTTAAAAAGATCAAGACTGTAAATCTTCTGATCTATATCTGCATGTATATATCAGGAGATATATATGTATGTGTTTTGTGTATATGTGTAGTTTTTCACCACAAAAATCTAAAAGTCATTTTGCTTACACATATGCATTTCAGAATACCCAGAGTGATGTCTTTAGTAGGTTGCTGAAATCAAACTCATGTTTCTGCAAGTACAAGGAAAACAACATTCTCAGCTAAACTCTATTGGCTGAGATGAATATAGCAACAAACAGCTTCGTATGACTCTCACCAACAAAGGAGTTTGTCAGGTAGGCACAAGAAGACTGTTGGATAATATAGGATACTAGAATTAGGAACAACAACCCAGGAACTGGGAGGCAAGGCCTTCACTGAGTCTATCTCATCTCGTCTATCTATTCTAGAACTGTAGACAGTTTATTATCCACAGGACAGACAGGAGAAATCATTATGGGGAGAAACAGGAGTGGGAAGGTTGTCTAGTTCCAAGATCCTCCAGCTAGTGTGGCTTTGAAGTTCTTTGTTTCCACCACCGAGCCTTCATGCTAAGCTACCCATGGACTCCTCTACACTCAGCTCGAGGTCCTCCAAGCACTGGAGAAAGCATCCCAGAAGATGCATCTCAATCTCAGTGCTAGTGAAAGTTGTGTAGAATGAAGGTTTGAAACAGCCCTGCCCCTTTGGAAGATGCAAACTCTGGTCTGCTACTTCTGAGCAACATTCTCAGACCCTGAATCATGAGGGAAAGGAGAAAAAAAAAACCTCTGTCTTTAGCAGAACTGTCCTTTGATCTTTTTTGGTATTATAATTTAAAGATTAAAACATCTTGAGTCCAGGAGCTGGAGGAAGCTTCTTTAGCCCCCCTTCTCTCCAAAGCAGATAGTGGCATTCCAATTGAGCTGGTCCCAGAGACACAAGTAGGCAACTTAAAAGAGACTTTGATGCCTGGTATGCATGCCTTGGGCTTGGAAGCAAAAGAGTTGAATATTTAGAGAGCTAAGAGGAGAACTTTTGTTTCTCACCTCTTGAGTATTTCATTGCCTACCCTGTCCTGGATTCCAGATATATTTACCAAACCCCCGCCTGTCTACTGTATACTGTTTAACAACAAGGAAACATCTAGGTGGTCAGTTCCTATGTTGTGGTGTGAACCTGGCCAAAGAAGCATGAAGCAAATCCTGGGGACACAAGGGTTGCAGAGCCAGTTAGGAAGAGCTACTCAAAGACATGAGTTACGGTTCTAGAGGATGAGGTAACAGTGGGTGGAGTGGGCAGGAGGTAACTCGTTGATAATAGGTTCTGCTTCTGACCCTTGTCAGTTCAGCAGCAGTGACTCTTAAACAGCTGCAGCCAGGGCTGACAGCTGCTGCAGGGTTGACACTGGCATTAGTCTCCGCACACTCCTCCAGCCTTTCTGTTTTAGGGATTTGGACTCTCTCTGCCATGGTAGATTAAACAGAACTCCTGTGTCAACTGGGAGATCACATAAGGCTTTCAACACGATGCACTCAAAACAGAGTGGAAAGACTTTCCATAAAATCCTGAATCATAGCAGTTGAGCAAGCCACCTTTGCCCCCTGGAGCCACTGCTGTGATGTGCTAGGGTGTGATGTGCTTTCCAAAGTTATATGGATCAGATTAAAAAAAAAAAAACACCTAAAAATAGATTCAGATAAATCAAACAAACAAGTCATTTGTGCCATCTCTTACGTGGCATAAATAAAGACAAATTCAAACAAAATTGCATCCTAACTAGTCTGAACACCCTACACAGACTAATACAATCCATACAAATATCTTGACAATACTAAAATTTTGTTCTGAGATTTATATATTGGTGAGTCTCATCATCAGACACACTAAACTGACCTATTTGAACTCCAAATCTCTTGGACTTTCAGCCAGATCCAGTCAAAACACAGACATCAGAGACTACAACAAATCATTGGTGTGGCCTTCTTAGGGCCAACCAACTCCCCCATTTTCCCTACCCTTCCCCCCCACTTCAAGATATCTCACTACCCACATTCAGCTGGAAGTAGTTATAAAGAATTGTTGCCCTGGTTCCCTAGACTTGAGGGTTTGAAGGTGATTATTCTAAGTTGCCTTTCTGTGGAATTTAGATATGATCATAATTTGAACAGGGAGGAAATAGCTAAGGTTGATTATATAGCCATAATCTCGTTTGATAGAAATCTTTACAATAGTTACAAAATTGAAGTCATAATTTCTTATTTAAGTACAAAATTTATTTTGCTACACAATTAAGGTTTTCATTGATATAAATTTCTTCTATTGATACAAACATTTTAAAAGTACAGGGCTTAGACCCAGATCTTCTATAATGGTATTACAAACTGATCTGAGATGATTAAGCCTGTGAGTTAAGGGCCAAATAGAAAAATCTTGACTCTGAGTTAATTGCTAGTATACTTATAAGATATTTTATGTAGAAATAGCTGAGATTAGTTAACAGACAACAGTCTAGATTACTTTACATAGATAGATGGTTTTCAAAAATGTCAAAAATCCACAAAATGTGACATTTAATGTTATTTATTCTTTTGTTGTAGAGACATATTTGCTCCTAGCAGCTCCCCTTTTGTGGAATCAAAGATGTAATTGAGCAACTCTACCTCCAGGTAAGGTGGTACATTGTGGCTAGGTAGCCACTGGGCAAAAATTGCCTATTTCATCTACAGACAAAATACTGCCCCTCCAAAAAGATACACTAAACAAAATACTCAACTGATAATCTCTGCCAAGTCAGGGTAATCAGTCCTTCAAAATTCTACATTACAAAGGTCTGCCAGATGATCCTGGCTAAAGACTGATGCTCCAACTTCCTGACATACAGGACAACTCTCTTTACAACTTGTCTCAGTTCTAAAAGCTATGTTAGGCTTCCTATATTTTCAGATAACATTGGTCATTCTCAGATTTCTCATGAGATTAAAGACTAGTTATAGTTTCATAGCCAACCCAGGCTATTTAACATTAAAAATATATTTAAGAAGATAGTTTTCAGATAATAAACAAACTAAAACAAGGACATAACAGATACAGATTTATAAACCTTTTTTAAGAGTTAGGATAGATAATAGAGTATTCTATTTAATTGTCAAAGATGATAGACTAGATATTAGATGTATCTTATACTTTAAATTTACAAAATGATAATAGTGATATTCAATTTATATTTGAGAGGAAAGAGCCTTTTAACTGGACAAAAAGGGGGGAATGTAGATTGCTCTCTATGCGCAGGTGAGGGAAGGCACACGATAAGTCAAGAGCCGGGGTGATCAGACAATAAAAAAGGCAGGCAGGCTGAGAATTCTCCAGAAGAGTACATAGAGTACAGGGAGACAAAAGAAGAGATGGGGAGGAAGAGGAGCCAGAACCACACAGTCCTAAGAGCTATACATATTGGAGACTTCTTAGATAGATGATTAAATAATAAGTAGAGTGCATTTGTCCCATCTAGCTGTGTAGCTTGTGTTTATATCAACTGAGTTTTGAATTCATTGTGCGGGTGTTTTGTGGGTTGAGAATTTACTAATATAAATCTGACTGGTAAATTACAAGTCTCTAGAATTTTGACTTTACCTGGTTATGGGAATTTGTGATGGCTAACCACAGGAGGACATATGGCTGGAACTGTGAACAACATACACAGCTGGAACTGAGAACCACAAGATGGACGGTCACTACCTGGGGCTAGCCATGGAGGTGGCAAGACTACTGGGGCCAGAGAGTAGCCAGCAATAGCATGAGATGGTGCTCATTTATATTTCACACAACATCTCTACATGCACATATATGACAAACATTTAAACATAAGTGTATACACCATGCATGGATGTACTCAACAAATATAAACAGACAAATATACATGCCACACATAAAGCCACATACAAGTATAAGTAGACATCCCTTAAAATATACCCACATAAAGACATCCTCCTAAGCATGTAGATAAACATATATACCACATACACAAAAGCATATAGCATACATAAGAACACACATACCACACATATGCTCCCATTTAGAAGCACAACACATGTACACATACCTAGCTATACTCACACAGCTAGAAGTCCTCCGAGGGCTGGAGAAAGCACCCCAGAAGGTATATCTCAATCTCAGTGCTAGTGAAAGCTGTGGAGAATGGGGGAAAATGTGGGTGAAACACCAGGTCCTGGGTGTCAACTGACAGAACCGCTGTATCTGACTCAAGCACCAAAAAGGTCTTTTTGTACTTCTAAAGAATTTAGAGGGGCTGGTGAGATGACTCAGTGGGTAAGAGCACCCGACTGCTCTTCCAAAGGTCCAGAGTTCAAATCCCAGCAACCACATGGTGGCTCACAACCATCCGTAACGAGATCTGGCGCACTCTTCTGGAGTGTCTGAAGACAGCAACAGTGTACTTACATATAATAAGTAAATAAATCTTAAAAAAAAAAAAAGAATTTAGAAGAAATTTCTCTTTTTTTCAATTTTTATTAGATATTTTCTTCATTTACATTTCAAATCCTGAAAGTCCCCTATACCCTCCCTCCACCCTGCTCCCCTAACCACCCACTCCCACTTCTTGGTCCTGGCATATAAAGTTTGCAAGACCAAAAGGCCTCTCTTCCCAATGATGGCCGACTAGGCCATCTTCTGCTACATATGCAGCTAGAGACATGGGCTCTGGGGGTACTGGTTAGTTCATATTGTTGTTTCACTTATAGGGTTGCAGACCCCTTCAGCTCCTTGAATACTTTTTCTAGCTCCTCCATTGGGGGCGTTGTGTAAGATAACTGTGAGAATCCACTTAGAAGAAATTTCTAAAGAAATCTGGTGTGGGGGTCAAGGAGAATAGTCTAACATAGATGAAGACAGATGCTGTAAGAAAGTGGACCTCTGTGGCTCAGATTGCCCTCTCTGGAAGAACCTGAAAGCATGCCCTGTGCTCCTGTTTTCAGTGTGGATGTTTGGGTTGAGCTAAGAGCTTGAGCTAAGTTGGCAGAATACCTAGGAGTCAGATATGTGGTTCTAGGAGAGGTATTGAAAGGTATAAAAAGTATTGGCTCTTACAAATCCACTTGGTACCACACTAGATTGAGTAAAGTGTATCAAGACTTTGCTAATAGATAGTGCAGAGTAAAAGCAGAAAGTCATGACTTATCACACTTAAGAGAATCTTCCATTCTACCCTTTCATATTACCAATGAGGAAATGGAAGCCAGGTTTTACACCATTCGCCTAACCCAGAGAATGGCTGAGGTGACACGGGTGTAGTTTTCACACTTTCCAGTTCATTTATCTAAAGTGGAAAATCTAAATGCATGTGTCTATACATATGCAAGACTATCTCTGGCTATACATATGGCTATATAACAAGAATCACTTTCTACCTAAAGTTAATTATGTAGCAATCTCAGGCATATCATTAATATGCATTAAATACACTTAGGTTTCTTTTAAGTAAAGTATTCTGGGGGAAACCAACACACAGTACTCAAAACACAGTGCAAAGTAAAACACAAGGCCTGGCCAGGGAAGTCAATCAACCTTCCTGCAGTGAGCTACCACTGCAAGCCAATAGAGGGACAATCCTTAGAGAAATTCTTATTCTGATCCAAAACATACCTTGACAGAATACAGGAAAGAGGCACACCTAATTACTTGCTACATCCCAGCCTGGGATGTGTGGAAATGCCTGCCAGGCCCTGCTCTAAGACACAGAAGAGCACTTATTCAATCTTGACCCTCCCTACACATGTGCCTCGGGACCTTGGAACTGCAATGATACAACACAGACTGCCTTGTTTGTGAGACTTGATCATTGTTCTAGAGTGTTACCAGAATCAAGGCAGGGAGGAAGAGGCCAGGATGAACCAAGCACCAATAGACCACTTAGAAAGTGCTGGAGAATCTGACTTGGGAAAGCAGCAGGGGGTAGCAGAAGGCAGACCTAGCAAGCTGACTGTTTAGGTGTATAGAAACCTATTATTTGGTTCATAAAAACTATGATTCTCCAAATACTGAAAAATTTGGCAGATGTGATCTTAGGCAAAATGACTTCCTTAGAACCACTTCTCTCTTTAATTTGATGTCATGTCAGGAGAGGCCCCCATTGGTTATATGTAGTCCTTCTGATACTTACTCGAGTAGGATGTCACAATATTTTGTTTGGTTTTTATAATGTTTTCTCCATTCTTTCTCAGTCATCAGTAAGTCTATGAGGGCAGGATCCAACTGGGCATGCTCAGGGTTTTTGTTCCTAGCTAAGTTAACATTTCTTGAAGAAAGAAAAGTCAAGCAAAGACATAAAAACAAAGTAAAAATATTTTAGAACTTTCTAAGCTTTAGCAGATTAGTTCAGAAAGTCCCCCTAAGAATCCACTCCTTTTTTGTACAGAAAGCTTGGAGCATAAAGCACATTGATAATTTTCTTCAATATTGTACCTAAAATCTAACGTGTAAACTTTCCTCCTTCTGAAGAAACAGTTTTGTGGTGATTTATGAGGCTTCCAGCTGCTCCACAGAACAGGACTCTGTGGGGGTGGAAATGCTTGTTTTCTCAAACACTGTCATTAATCAGACCATGGGACAAGCACACAGTTAACATTACTTACTCCCAAGAGACCACTTTTGCTTTGACTTGGGGACTCCTAGTGGTCTTGTAATGTTTGGCCTCCGCTTAGGCATGACCTCTGTCTATTCACTCCTGCAGGCTTTCACTGCACAACACAGATCCATCTGGTGAGCAAACATGTGTCAAGGCAATAATCATTAAATAGAAGGCACACAGTCCATGCAATGCTGTTTCTCAAGATGGAAATTAAATACAAGTTCAGAGGCATAATCATTAATAAAGTATGATTTATTCACTATTTACTCATTTGTCTGGCATTTAGCAGGTGCTTAGGGTGGCAGGCTTTGTCCTATAACTGATAACATTGCAGAGAACAAAAGCAAAGAAATATTCTCCCATGCAAAACTAAATTCTGGACATTAGAAGGCCCCAAGAGCAAAGAGCATTGGGTAATCACCAGAAATATTAAACAGTATAAAGGGTTTTCAAAGTAGTGGAGGCAAAGATATGCTGGGTGGTGATCAAGGAAGGCTTCTCTGATTGGTTGATTTGGGGAAAGCACTTGAGTAGCCTAAAAGTATATAGGCATCTGCAGGATGGACGTTTGCAAGCAGAAAAAGCAGCCAGTGTAAGATGAACACTGGGGAGGCAGAGAAGGAAGAGGAAAGTAATCTGAGAGGAGGGAGAAGATGACCAGAATGCAGGAGGAGCAGAGCCACCAGCAGTCCTCCTAAGCAATCCAGGGTGGGGAGAGGAAATCATAGGGACAGCATTTGAACGGGACTAGAAGCATGCTAAGATGTTGATTGCGATGCTAGCTCTGGATGTAACTCTGTCCTATGGCGCACAAGAACCTGACAGCTATGCATAACCTAGGTTCAGAGGTCATTATTATTTTACAGGGTTGCTGTGGTCAGCAGCTGAGCCACCAGGATCTTACTTCTAGTTCATCTTCCAAGGCTCTGCCCTAGTCCAGGTCAAACCATCCCCCAACACACACACACACACACAATCTGCTTCGATGGGCTGGAAGATGCTCTTGAGGTCACTTCTGCATACTTCTGCCTGGCCCAGAATTTCATTCACTGCGGCAGCTTGAATGTCTCACACTAGGTATAATAAGTAGAACCTTCTTAAGTACCTGCATTACTCATTTATATCTATCTGATCATCCAGCCATTCGACTATCTCGCTATGGGTTGCCATTCCTTGACAAAATAAAAACCATAATGTCTCCAGGATAGTTCAGTTGGTAAATTGCTTGTGTTCCAGGAGGAGAGATCTGAATTTCAGCTCCCAAACCCATGTAAATTAAGCCAGGCATGGTGGTGATACATTTATAATTTCAGCACTGGAGAGGCAGAGACAGGTAGATCAGTGGCTGGCTAGCCTAGTGTATTCAGTGACTAAGTCAGACAATAAAAGGCTTCATCTCAGTAAAGAAAGCTATCTGATGCATACAGATGGCACTCAAAGTTGTCTGTTGGCTTTCAAGAGTATGGGAAAACATGTACACCTACACACACACACACACACACACACACACACTGAAAAAAATCTCAAGTTGGTGGGTGCTGTTTCTTGTCAGGAGGCTACTGATATCATAGACAAATTCCTTCAAGAGAGCGTGGGGTTTTTTTCAGAGTTAAATCAGTTCCACAAAGAGAAAAACGTGTGTGTGTGTGTGTGTGTGTGTGACAGTGTAGGGAATCTGGAAGTTAATGATTATAAGATCAATACTTTTCAGTTCTCTTCCCAGACAAGGGTTCTGCTAGATCTTTGGAATGTATGTGGGAATTGGCAAATGTGATTCCTGGCTCAGCGTATACAGAAGAAGCAAACAGGCAGACTCGTCACACGATGGAGCCTGTGGTGGACACAAAAGTACTGGTGTTGAGTCATCTGTGCAGCTAAGCTTTCTAAGGGATAGATAAAAGTAACCCAACGAACCAGGCTTAGTCAGAGGAACTCTAAGTGCAAGAACAGCAGACAAGCAGAAGCTTGAAGTGTGGGGGTTTTGAGTAAGTAAAGTAAGTTCAACAAAACACAAGAGATGAACTCGAGGGGGGCGGGGGGGGGGGAACGGTATCGCTAAGATGCAGCTCCTGAAACGCCTCAGAGAGCTGTTGTCCCAGACATGGGGAGAGGCCTCCTTGGCAACGGCAAGATGATCTGATTCATGTTTAAGGAGCTGGCTTCCAGTGAGAGAAGTCAAGAGCAGAATGACCAGTTAGGACGCTGATGTACTATTCTAGATGAGAGCCAGAAGAGGCTGAAGCATATTGTAAGGCTCTGGGGAAGGTGGGTAGCTTAGAAACCTATTAGGTAGTAAAAAAATAACAGGACCAGGTAATAATGTGGGTTGGCTGAGCAAGCATGTGGGTTTGTTTGCTTAGTATGATATGGTTTTCCAAGTAGGGTCACTGGTGAACTCATGACCAAGCAATCTTGAGAAATGTAGAACGACCAGATTCTATGGGAGAGCGAAAAATAATTGTCACACTGATTGCATCAAGAATAACTCTCAACAGTAAAGGTGTGACTTATGAAGGCATTTTCAGAGATGACAGAGGCTCTGACCTAATGGTTGATGCCCAGATAGATTCATGCTGTGATGTTGGAAGGCAGAGAAAGGCAGGAAGTGGGGCCTCGTTGGAGGCATATGATCATTAGGGCTAGGTCTGTGAGAACTATATCTTGTCCTGATTCTTTCCTGCATTCCTTGTCATGCTTTCTGGCTACATGGTATGGGCTGTTCTGCTCCATCTTACCTTCTCCTCCTCACTGACAAGTCTGAAACAGAGCCAAGTAAATCTTTACTTATTTGTTTATATTGAGCACAACTGACTGCAAATATAAGCGCCGCTGATTAATTTCCCTTCACAGTCGGAGAAGTGCCAGACCGCTCAGATAGCCGATCTTTCAGGTAGTGTTTCTTCAGAATCGGGATGGCCTACCCTTACAAAGAACCATCCACCAGCCAAAATAGTCTTTGTTACAGTGACTCTGAGAGACTTCTTCTAACCCAGGATGTATCCCTCTGTACTCCCATCCTTCCCAAATCACCCTTGAATACAGTCTCAGCCTCTCTGACAGCTCAGGTCCAGCATAGCCCATCCTGGAAGAACAATGAGCAGACCAGCAGAGCTTCCTCTAGGAGCTATCATGCATGGAGCCCAGAAACCTTGACAGCTGGAATGGCGGAGGAACAAAGCAACGGACTGACCAGCATTGAGGGAATGTAAAGAGAGAATTATCACTGTGGGATCTACTTAATTAAGAAAGCTTGCACTTGAGAAATCAATATGTCTGCAGTCTGGAGCAACCCGGAGCACAGCCTCTGGCTCTCTGAGTTCCCTGAGTCTTGGCTATGGAGCTTATTAACCAAGCAAAGCCACCAGAGTCACCATTTAATCTGCTTACTATAAAGTAAAATGAATAATCTTATTATTAGGAAGTCATGAATTAAATAGTTGTCAGTCTCCTCTTATTAGTAGTAAATAATAATCCTTTTATTAGTAAATACCCAAAGTAAACTCCTACTAGCCCTTAAAGCAGATCGCATGTGTGGGTGTACACGCGTGTGCTATTCTACCGACTTACACTAACCGACTAACTAACTAACTAAATAAATAAATAAACAAACAAACAAACAATAAATAAATTAATTAACTAATTAATAAAACAACACTTACAGCAGCTCTTCTTCCTCTGTGATGCCTTAATAAAGCAAACCATCAGCTGCTGTGGATCCATTCCTAATGCACGGAGCCTCCAGAAACAGAGGGGGATTCTTCCTCAAGAACTCCAAGACAAAAATCAGGGAGAATGTGTGGGAAAAAAAAATCTGTCTACAAGGTAAAGTATTTGTGCTGCCCAGTGAAGATATTTAGACTCAACACGGAATAAAGAGGTCATTTAGAGTCTTCAACTCACTGCATAGCCATTAACTCAGAACAAGATATAAACACTGGAAAGTTTAAAACGTTGCTCTGATTTATTGAATTACTGATCTGATATGCCAAATAACACAGTGATCTATTGCAAATATCCACTAATTATAACTTGTTAGTTAATATTTAATAGTGTCTGTACATATCATTTTGAAAAGACAACCTAAAAACTTTCAAGTAACTACCCAAGACTTCGATGTCTTGCAGTAAGGTAGGCTGGGTAGCCTGAAAAACCCTCCCCAGCATTAAGCACATCACAACATTAAAGCATGAAAACAGTGGTAATTTCCAGATACTAAAAGTAGAGAACAAGAAAAGACATCAATTTACAAAAAATTTCAGAGAAAGACACACACAGAAGATATAGCATTATGACCATCTTTTCTATCACCATGGTGAGGCACTGCCCCATCCCTGTCATTAACTGTTACTCGCTGGGATGCTGTGAAGGCATCTGCAGACGTGACTAAGATCCATATCAGTTAACTTTAAGCAAGAGCGATGATCCTAAATAGTCTAGTGATCCGCTTCAACTGGCTAAAGAGCCTTATAAATAGAGCTTCCACTTCTCTGAGTAGATATTCTACACTCGGACGGCTGCTTCAGCACAGGCACAGCAGTCCCACCCTGCCCTTTCTGTTGGCTGGTTGATGGATCTGTCATTTACAAGACTCATACCTACTGTGACCCAAGATACAATTCCTGATGGCTTTCCTGACTGAGGCACAGCATTAGCAGCTAGTCTGGAATGGCTGTTGCTCCCTACCTCTATTCTGGAGAAATGAGACATGGTTAAGCCCACAGAGGTAGTAGGTCAGATTAGAGACCACATGAAAAGACATAAATATGTGATCAACTGGGTAATGGTTCTTAGGGCATGGAAGAAAATTATCAAGATGCCCTAGTACTATCATTGTTAAACTTCCTAATGCTGTAACCATCAGATAGTTCCTCATGTTGTGGTGACCATAAACCATAAAATTATTTTTTTTGCTACTTCATAACTGTTATTTTACCACTGTTCTGAATCATAATGCAAATATTTATGCTTTCCGATGGTCTCTGGGGTTGTGACCCATAGATCGAGAACCTGGATTGTGTGTGTGTGTGTGTGTGTGTGTAACTTTAACACAAAGCACTTCCTATCCAGAAGACTGACACAATCCAAAAGAGAAAATAACATAAATTTGACAGGATACAGCACAGGAGACTATCTCGATCATGTCCGTGAACATCAACTTTGGAATGCAATTATGCATTATCTGGTGGAATCTTGGATCTAGATATTCTGTGTGTTATTGATTTCATTCCACTTAGTAGAATAATAAACTCACAGAATATCTACAGGTGGGGTGAAAGTCCTACCAACCTACACTAAGAAACATAAACAAGAGTGGGCTATGCAACATAATACACACACACACACACACACACACGCACACACACCTGGATAGCAGTTTGAAAACACTCAAGACTGAGTCAAATGTAGGTGGCTTACAAAATGGAATTTTTTTTTCTGATACAGAAAACAATAAATGAACGATGTCTCATTGTTCTGCCACAAACACGCTGTAGAGTAACAAAAACCTAATACATGTCCCAATATTCCACGTCTCTTCATAAGTAAGAGTTACCTCTTTGAAGGTGAGGCCAGGACTGGACCTCTCCTTACTCATACCCTTTATCCAAGCTTCCAGCTTTATACCAGGGGCTGTAAACTATTCACAACTGTATCCACAGAGCTCAGGAAAACATCTGGCATAAAGAAGATACCCAGCAGACATTTGTGGGATAATTGAATGCATTTGAAAACAAGCTTGCATGCCAAAAGTAGATTAGGTGTTTCCAGCCTAAAACCCTGATGAGTGAAGTCAGACTCTGGCTTTATCTGCCAGGGTGACTTTGTGCCACCTACAACCCTGCAGCTACTGACAGCTGCTTAATAACAGCTTCCCCAGCATCCCCTACATTTCCACCCAACAGCTACTGTGCCCCAGTGTAACTGCATCTCACTAATAATGGGAAGACAAGGGAGCCCATCTCTACTCATTAAAGGAAAGCATACAGACTTCACAGTTCCTATAACTTAGCATAGACTCCAGAAAGTTGAGCTTGGAGGAAATGCAGCAGGAATCAGCGAGAACTCAGAAAATCAGACAACTCCAGCACAAGAGATTGAGGAGGCAGTTAGCATGATCAAAGCAAAACCAGGCTACTGTCATGTTAAAATCCTGACACAAGCTGCAAATCCCTTGCAACTTTTCCATGTGGGAAATAAAAAAGAATGCAAAGGGTCACACGTCAGGGGAGAAGAGCTCATCTGTTTTTCTATTGCAGTGCATTAGAGGATCCGAAGGCAACTGTTCATTCAGCCTTGAGGCTTCAGCAACCTAAGCATGAAGTGTGTTTTAATGTCTGCTGAGGACACCACTGCCCACAGTTAACGCCATCATCTCTGTAGGACAGCATGGAGTAAGAGGTCTACTGTTGTCTGGTTCAGCAATACTGAGTACACTTCACACTATCAAGACTCAATGAGTCCTGCTATCTATATAGCTTGAAACTGTGTATGAGCTCATTAGATATTACTGAATCACTTTAACTATCATTTAAACAGTGCTGTTTCCGGAAAGGAGATGGTTAAGACAACAAATACATCTTCAGTATCTAGAAAAGACGCATTTGCTTTCTTCTTTCTATTAGTGTTACCAAGAGCAGAAACTGCTACACTCTGTTTTTTTCTAGCCCCAAATGCGGTCTCTATCAGTTTCATTTCAGCAGTTTACTGACCTCTTAGTTCACACCAAACACACTTGGTGGAAAGACTCTGTATGTGCCCTAATAAGGCTTGCAGGAATGGCTGGTGAAGCAAGATTAATACTGAAAGAAAGCTTAAACAGCTCAAAACCTGGGGAATAAGGAAACTGTGGCTTGTGAATCTGGCTGTGCTCTGATACTAACCAATTCGATACTTTTGCAAACCATCTCCCTTCCCTGAGCCACAGCTACTGCCTCATTGGAAAAGGCTTGAGTGGACACTATCAAAATCCCTGTGAGCACAGCTGATCGATCCTGACACTGTGAGGAACCCAAAAGCAAAAAAAAAAAAGAAGTGTCCTTTACAGTCTTAGAATCTCCTTAGAGAAGTTCACAATAGGAAGATCATGCTAAGAAGGGAGATACTGAGGGAGGACTTACAAGACTTACAAGTGCAGAGTCTTAGGGTCTTCCTAGGAACACCATGTGAAGTAATTTGACACGTTTCATAATTGTATTATTGTCTGTGATTTAATAGTGACTGTGATATTTGTAAATCTCCCTCTTTCCTATCTTTCCTTCTGCCTGCATGACTAAATGTTTCCTATAATCAGCTCATTGTTTCATAGTGTTTCATATGTGAAAAGATTCATACACACACACACACACACACATATATATATGTATACATATATATATATATAATGGGTGTTCTTCATGTATGAAATTATGCATTGTATGTATATTACATGTAGAGGCCAGAAGAGGGTACAATGTCCCCTGGCACTGGAGTTATGGACAGTTTAAGCTGCCATGTAAGTGCTGGGGATTGAAGAGCAACAAGTACCCTTACCTACTGAACCATCTCTCCAGCCCCTTAGTATATTTGTATGTAGTCCACTTCTTAACAGGGAGTTCCCATATTCAAGGTGTGTCGGTGAGGGATAGTTCTCACTCATTCACTAAGCAACCATCCAGAGCAACCCACCCATTGCCCTAGTAATTCTCTTAGTTGTGCTGATAACCTCGACCTTAGGTTCAATTGTAAAGCTATAAATCCAGACACGCAACACATTCTCCCTTACCCAAAACATAGTAGGATGTGGTGATTGCCCAGTGATTGGGTTTGTGACAAACAGTATCTTAAGTTTCACATTGAGATTACGTGGATTGACACTTTCGGCAATCCAATCAGCCACATGATTGGTGTACTCCTTCCTTGTCATGCTTGCTGCAAGATTTACACAGTAGATTATGTAATGTAGAACCCAGCTGCAATCACTTACTAAGGAATTGAAGCAGCCATTTGATTTTATGCACATAAAAAATTCAATATTTAGAAGTTTCCTGTTGTTTACATTCACTACTATGACTATAGAAAGAAGTCCCAGGAATGTTTCTATGAAGCATACACAGGTGACTACTTGTCCTTCCATGCACTGACTACTGCGAAGCATGCATGCAATCTCCTCATCCTTCTACACACTGTATGAAGCGTGCACACGTGCCTCTCATCCTCCCACTCACTCACTACAAAGCTGCACTCCTCAGTGTCTCTGCCCAGAAACCACTGCTTTAGCTCCATCATTCCTTTCCCCCTTTGAGGTTTCCAGATATTTAAGAAAAAAAATAATACTTTCTTTTGTTCCTTTTTCCTTTATGACATTGTTAGTTTTCCCTCTGAAGAAATGGACAATATAGTATTTGAAAAAATGTTCCAATTTTGGGTAGCCCTTATACATTGTTTTTATTTTATACACGTTAAAGAAAATGTGAGGTTGCACGAAATTACTGGGATTAGTTTATCTGTGACAGTCATTTTATTTTTTCTATATTTTGAAAATGGGAAGGATAAATGCATTGTTTTCATTAATTTTTTTAAGCTCTATATTTTGATAGTGGTTTTCCCTTCCCCTAACTCCTCCATCATCCTAACTATCCAGGGCAGGAAAGAAAGGAGCAACTCAGATGATGCTCAGAACAGAGGATACGTATGGGACAGGAAGGCAGGGAAACAGGGGAGCAAACAGACAGGGCACAGTGGGGAAGGGAAGCAGAGGGACATGGGGAAGGGAGCATTGAGCCTAGGGTAGGAGGCAGGATGGTAGGGGACAGGGTGACAGGGGCCCAGGAGGGCAGGCAGGGCAAATGAACAGAGGACATAGAACATAGCTTAGCCAACATCAGATATAGCACAGTGTAGCCAGAAGCATCTCTGAGTTTACCATCTAATAATGTGTTCATAAGCTTTTTGGTTTCTCTTTGTACATCATTATTAAACATTTGTATCTGCTTTCCATATACAGGCCTGATGATATGCCAGCTATTTGTTAATTGTTCACACTAACACTAATGTAATATGGTATTGTCAATGTTAAAAAGCATTACTTCTTTAAGTTGCTTGTTTCTGGGATATTCTGGAGTGGATTCCTTTTTTGTTTCTTTAAGGAAGGATAGGACTGGAAATATGTTGCTTAGGCTAACTTTGAGTTCATAATTATTATGCATACAGTCATAGCTATGAGGCCTGGATAAAGAGGTCATGCTTTAAAATAACATCATAAATCAAACTCCTTATTTAGGAAGATTTTGAAGTCACAATACCCTTTAATCCACAGGTGGGCTCCTTTGTCTCTGGAGCTCTGATGCTCTGTCTCCTGTATACAACATGAGGGTAGGACCCTTCCTCGGTCAGTGGATGCTTTTTAACAGGCTCGATGAAAAAGTCTCCATGTGGTAGATGGAAAAATCCAGTCTGTAAATATATTCAATGAGAGGGCTTATGTGAATCAAGTCTGCAAAGAGGAATACTAAAGTGAAACATTATATAGACCTTGGTAATCTCTGGAAATCCCAGAACCAGTGCTCTCAAACTCTGTCATTGGGTGTTGGAAAAACTAATGGCTCATAGATGTCTTTGTAATCATAAGTATAAGCAGATTGGTCATAGATGCCTTTGAGATGCTAGTATATATATCCACATGTTCACACAGACCCAAAATGTCATATGCCGTTATTCAGGTTCCTAGATTCTCCTTGGCACCACTGCTGGGCATTTCCAGATCACAAATCGAGGCCTTGCTTCTGCTTGTCTCCATGGAGACCCTGGCTATGCCCTCAATCCACTGATAACAGAACATTTATCTCTGTATGATAATATGACCATACAGGCACCCAATTGCTTTCCTGAATGCATTCAATACCTCATTCAGGAAACAAACATAAGACTAAGTGTCTGATCCATTGAAAAGTTCTCTACCACTTTACAGGCAAAGAGAGCATTCTTATTCATGGCTATAGGGATCAGTTCTATGTCTGAGCATGCTGGTCCGTGAGGAATTCAATCCAAGGGGTTGATATGAAAGTATATTTCTTTCTACTCCTCTGTTCCCTATGGAAAACTTCCAAGTATCTACTTGAGGTGCTTAGCAAAGTCTAAGCCAGCCAAGCACAGTGATTCATGCCAGCTATACTTAGAACTCTGAAGGCATATGCAGAAGAATTATGAGTTCAATGTCATCTGGGCTGCAAAACAAACTCTCAAGGTTCCAATCCCATCATGCTTGAGACAACAAGTTCACTCTGGGTGACCTGTTTGGAGTTTTACATTGAGCCACCTATTCAAGAGCACCAGGCTCTGGAATGAAACGGGGTCAAACCCAAGTGGCTCCTCGCTTCTGATCTTGAGTAAATGACTTGCTCAGTTTCTCAGATCTCATCTCAAACACAGGGACAACTACAGGTTATTGTGAATGGCAGATGAGTGCATCTATATAGGACTTTTAGAGAAGGTGGTGTTCAGAGTGGTGACTAGCATTAGGCTCTTTCCAGACTTCTGACTGTGTCATTTCACAGAATCAAGATGGCTGGACATTAAATATTATTTCTCCAGTATAAACCTAGACACTGGGTACTTGAAGGAGACTGGAAAAGACCTCCCTGTTCTTCTCTCTGTATATCTCAGCCCAATGCTACTCAGCTATAGACAAGACTAGCTGATCAGTCCAAGCAAACAGGAAGCATGGGAGGTTCTTCTCAATTTGTGTGTCCGTCTAAGTACCTGTGATAGCTATTCTTGGTTGTTACCTTGATTATGTCTGAAATGAATTACAATCCAGGATTTATAAAGTTCTTTTGTGAAATGGGAAAGAAAAGCTTATGTCCAAGTATGGTGGTTCACACCTTTAATGTGGGGCAGTGGGCTGCTCACAGACAGCCTGGTCTCCAGTCGAGCAAAGATCTAGAACCCTGGGGGATCCAATGGGTGGTGATTTCTACCTACATGGGATGGAAGGTGTTCAATCATGTCTCTTTGACCCCTGGCTCCTGTTATAGCCCCCACATCTCCCACAGGAGAGGTGTGCGACTATCAGTCATGCAGACAATGTCCCAAGCTCCTGGCATTCTGGCTAGACTCCACCCCCCACAGTTACCTGACTATAACTAGGTATGCTCCTCCCCATAGTTACCTAGCAACAACAAGATAGTCCATCCCACTATAAAAGGAGCTGCTTGGCCCCTCCTTGCTCTCTTTAAGCTCTCTCCTTTCTTACTCTCTAGCCCTCCTTCTCTCTCTCCTTTCCCCCTCTCTCCACGTGGCCATGGCTAGTCTCTCCCTCTTTCTACCTTCTCTCTTTCTACCTTCTCTCTTTCTCCTTGCCTTTTTACAATAAAGCTCTAAAACCACAGACTATCTCTGCTCATCAAAGTCTGCTGTGCTTGAACGATGGGATAGGCTTTCCCCTAAAGAGCAGCTTCTAACCTCCCACTGGAAGGCCTTCTTGCGCTCCAGCCATGGACCAGACCAAGGACTCTCGCCTATGTGGGAACTATCCATTGGCTCCTCTCTCCCTGCCCTCCCCTCCCTTCAGTCCCTGGGGCTGACCGAGCCAACTCTGGGGGCCCCCATTCCATTCTCAGCTCTTCTGTGGTGTCCAGCGGTGTTGGGATGCCTGAGGCTGAGAACCTGGTACCTAAGACTGCCCCTTGTCCACCACTCTCTGAGTTGGGGTCCAGTGGCTTCCCACAGCCAGACACCCACCCAGGGCCACTTAGAAAGCATGTGGCAGTCTTCCACATCTGTCTACCCAGAGCACTGGAACTCTGGCAGGACACAATTTTTCTCCCACTCCCTCTTTCCCCCACACCCACTGCCCAACACTTTAATCCTATCACTCAGAAGAGAGAAGCATGTAATCTTTGAGTTCAAGATTAGTCTACAGAGCAAGGACAGACAAGCTTAGACAGTGAAGGAAAACACTGAAAACAGAAAGCTAGTGATGATGAAATAGAACCAGGGGTGTGAGGGGGCATGTTCCAGCCCTAGTAAGCAGGAGAACTTGCAGGGCCATGTGGTTTAGGCTTCAGATCCAAGAGTAGAAGGGGTTACTGGGACAATTGATGCTGGTTAGATGGAACTAAGAAATTAGTGATGATTAAGAACAGAACATCATCGCTTAGGTGAAATCTTCTGGAAAATACTTTCTGAGAGCACAAAGAAGCTGTGTTCCAGAGGTGGACAAGTTTGCACCTTGTGCTGGTAGCCAAACTAGGTAATACATAAGAGTCACCCAAGAAGTACTGGTTTTTAAGGCATTCAGGGGTCATGGAGAGCAGCTGAGTCTTGGCATTCTGAGGCCATGGAAGGCCATTGGTGAAGATGCAGCCTCAGTTGTAGTTGACAGCTGAGGACTGAAGGGGTAATGCAAAGAAATTGAGGCTTGGCACCATGAATAGAGCCTATGATTGGCTATTGGTGAAACCTAGTTGGAGTGGAAGACCCCAGTGTATTGGAGATGCCAGTACCATGGGATGATCACCAAGAACAGCAGTAGTGATGGAGAACATCAACCTGAGCTTAGAGTGCTACAGAGGGCAGAGCTCAAGAAGTAACCCAAGCCCTTTGGAGGAGCCTAGAAGATCATATGTGGATCCCAGATATTGGAACAAGAAGCTGTGAAGGTGAAGTTGTCTTGGAGACCCCAAGATGTTAGAGATGCCAGAGTCATGGGATACCTGTCAAAGAAAGCTGCTACCAGGAAGTGGAATGTGGTAGTTTGAATATACTTGGCCCATGGGAAATAGCATTATTAGGAAATATGGCCTTATTGGAGGAGGCATAGCCTTGTGAGAGGAAGTGTGTCACTGTGAGGTGGGTTTTGAAGTTTCCTTCTATGCTCAAGCTCCACTCAGTGTGGAAGAGAAGCTACCTTCTGGCTGCCTGAAGAAAAGTCTCTCCTGGTTGCCTTTGGATCAAGATGTAGAGCTCTTGGTTCCTCCAGCATTATGTCTGCCTGCATGCTGCCATGTTTCCCACCATGATGATAATAGACTGAAGACTGAAACTCTAAGCCAGCCCCAGTTGAATGTTGTTTTATAAGACTTGCCTTCATCATGAAATCCTAAGACTGTATGTATTTGTCTTCTACTACCTGTCAGTGTGGACAGTAATATAAGTCAGACCTTAACACTAATCTTACCAGTGTGCTTCTTATTTTGATTGCCAACCTCAGAATATCTTCATATGAAGAATAAAAGAAAGATAAAAGTTCTTTAATCTGATCTGTGAAAAATAGCTGTGTGACCTTGAGTCAATTGCTCAAACCCTTAAGCAACAGTGCCCTTCCTCTTCCATAAGAGGCAGCAACGCTGACTAGTTTATAGCCATTGTAGATCCAAGTGAGAGGAGGCATGTGGAAGTGGCCTACAAGGTATTTTACTTTTAACCTCTAATTTGTTTTTACTCTGACATTTCCTAGGAGATGTGGCACTTTTTTTTTCCCTGTAGCTTTGTCTGAGAAGAACTTCTGTGACAGGAAGCACTGATGAGACCCAGAGAACAGAATCAAGTAGTTGTAATAAGATAGTGGAAACAGACTCCATGCATTACA